>NC_050443.1:105060241-105241056 GCF_903995425.1 Onychomys torridus | reverse complement strand
CTCGTCTGTCCTTAGGCTTCTGAGGTCTGTACCTGGGACAGGGAGGCTTGCTTGCCATACAGATGGAAATGCTTGCTGCTATTGAAGGAGATGGAGAGTGAGCTGCAGAGGCTGAGCGTGGAGGAGGCCTGTGGAGGAAGGAGGGTGTCTTTCAGAACAGGACTGAGACCCTGGACTTCCACCCATGTGCACAGGGTAAGAGAGGACCCAATCTTCTCCTCATCTTATTTCTCTACTGTGATGGTCTAATGTATCACTCACTCCCCAGTGTCAGAGTGGAGTTTCCCAGAAGGAGCATGTAACTACCTCTGGCAACCGTGTGGTACATGACTCGCCTCCCAGTACTTGGGAGGCGACGGGTGGAAGATCGTAAATTGCAGGCTAGTCTGGCTACACAGTGAGAGCCTAACTTAAAAGCCAGCAAAGCTGGGTGGGTGACATATGTCTTTAATCCCAGCACTCAGAGGCAGAGGCAGGTCCATCTCTGTGAGTTTCAGGCCAGCCTGGACTACATAGAGACTTCCAGGGTGACATAGAAATTCTGTCTCAAACAAACAAACAAACAAATAAATAAATAAATAAATAAATAAATAAAAATAAACAACAAGCCTCCCCCCAGAAAAACAACCCCATAAATTTCAAACAAATCCCGGTGGTTCATTGTGGTTTGTTTGCACCTATATGAACCTGGGTGTTATTCAAGAAGGGAACCCAGGTGGGAAGCCCATCCCCCTGACTCCTAGGGCAAATGGATCCTCAACACTCCTCACGGCCAGCTACAAGAAGGCGGTACCTTGATCTCCTCCAAGAGTTCCACCGTCCCGTTCACTCGGATGAGGGTCTCCCACCTGAAGACAACTGGGCAGCGGAACAGAATTCCCGGAAGACAAGGCTGCTGTGGTCAAGAACACCAGTCAGAGAGGTCCACCATTCCCAGCTTACTGCTCACCTCCAGCCTCAGTCCTCAGCTCACACAGCCATACCTCAGCCTCACTAGACGGCATCTTCAGGTCCTCACGGTGGCAAGTGACAGGAGGATCCTAGGAATTGGAGGTGGGGTCTTCAGTAGGTCTGAGGCCTCTTCCTCCCCGACAACTCAGGCACCCCACAAGATACTTCTAATTCAGACACCACTGAGTCCATGGAACTGGGGTCCATCCGTCCACACTCCCTTCCTACATCTAGCAGTTTTATGTAGTTGTTTCTCACCATGGACCAGCTCCCTTTGCCCTCTTCTGAGTGGTACTCACCATCTGCACACTCCATGTGTGTGTGATGGGGCTCCCGCTGTGAGGCTGTGGTACCCCAACCAAGGCCTCCAGTGCAGGCATGCTGTGGTCATAGGCAGAAGGCTGAATCCTCACCTGGGAAAGGGCAGAGACTCTAAGGCTTGAATGGCGCCCACTCAGACCACCACCTATCCTGTGTGACCTGAGGCACTGCCTGGGGGGTTCTGGGGCCTGTTATCTTCTAGGCAACACATGATGGACCATACCTGGCCCTGCTACTGTGCTTTCTTGCAAGTGTGGTTAAGAGCACTGGCTGCTCTTCCAAAGGACCCAGGTTCAGTTCCAAGCGCCCACATGGCAGTTTGCATCCATCCCATACCTCCAGTGCCAGAGGACCCAACACCTTCTTCTGGTCTCTGGAGGTACCAGGCATATACGTGGTGCATAGACATACATGCAGGCAAAACATCCATACACATAAAAAATAAAAATAAAAAATAAAAGAAAGCGAGGCTTCAAGGACCCTTCCTCATGGAAGTTTGTACCTGGTAGACATGCTGGACTCGTTGGGTCTTGGAACCTTTAGTGGTGAAACTGGTGTACAGCGTGGAGTTCTTCTGGCTGTGGAGAGAGGTGTGTGGGGATGGAGGGAAGGGAAGCAGTTCAGACCCAAGAAGCCTCTCCACCTCCAGCACTGTGCTGGGGACTGCGCAGGCACCTTGTCATGTGGTCCTACTAAGACCAGTAGAGAGACAGAACTGAAGCTTTGGAATTAAGGTCATACCTGGGGAGCCACCTTCCTTAGTGTCTCAACTCAGCTCATTATCTAGATAACCATCTCTCCCTGTGAGTCCTTCCCCTGCACACAGCCATCTGACTTCCAGGGCTTCACCCCTGCCTGCAGCTCCCCTGCTCACACCAACTGCACCCCCTCCTGCACACACTGCCTGTGTTGGAGGCTGCCCACTCACTTTCCCTGAGTCTGGCCTCCTTGGCTTGGCCTACGCTCTGCTCTCTGTCTCCTCCCCTGCCCTCATCCCAGTGCCTCTAGATGGAGGGCCAAGGCCAACTTTCTCCATGAACCTTTCCTCTCCCCAACACCTGCCCCCAGCTTTCCCACCGGCACCACCCTGCATGACACTTACGTTCAGAAGTCCTGGAGACTTGAGCTCAGACACTGGCTCTGTCCTCACCACAGACCCAATTTCAAAAAGCCACTGTGCTCTCTATATACTAACCAGAACATCCAACTAGAGACCCTTGAGTCCGCTACCCAACTGCGTGCTGACGCCACTGACTCCATGGGTGTGAGTCTGCTCTGACTAGATGCTATAGGGCTGGAGGGCAAAGGTCACTCTGGAACTGCCCCACCCCTCTCTTCCAGCACTACAATCCCGGGAAGAGAGAGGATCTGGCGCCCCTGGACCTGGCCAAGTGCTTTGGAATAAGACAAGCTTGAGCTTTGTCCTTCCGAGCTGCGTGGCCCTGGGCAAATGCCAGACTTCTCAGAACCCAGAGTTCATTAGTAGGGTGCAGAGTGGTGAAGCCCCTCACAGGGGGAAGGGAAGCTTCAGAGAGAGAGCCTGACACCAGTCAGCCAACAGCATGCTTCTCCACAGTGAACGCTGACCTGAACACAGAGCTCTGAAAGGGTCTCCTACTTTGGAACCCTGAAGCCTGTTGTGGCAGGGATGAGTTCTGACTGAACCCGAGACATCCAAAAAGGTAGAGGGCTGGGGGTGAGGGGTCCCTGGGTGACAAGGACACCGAGGTGCGAAGGCTGGGGTAGAAGGAGGGAGTGACTGAATTCAGCGGCACTCACTCTTCAACAAGGATGTTGACTGGGTACAGGACAGGGATGCGGATGATGGCTGAGTTGTCCTCCAAGAGGCTTGAGTTCTCATTCTCACTGTGTGGACAAGGTAGAGGGCACCATCAGAAGAGTGCAGCCAGGCTTCCTGACCATCTAACCCCAGCACAGGCATGGGGACGGGCCTGCTCACCAGTGCACAGTACCGTTCAGCTCGACTAAATCTCCAAAGGAGCTGTTGAGCAGTGTACTAAATATCACCTGGAGGCTGACCTGGCAGAGGAACAGAGGTAAGAGAAGATGGAGATGTCTCAGGGTAACCTGAGTGTCTCATGGTCCTAGCTGGGTCACCACAGTGACCATGGAGTGTGTGCTTCCCACGACTCTGGCACTGGATAGTGTCTCATTCCCACTGGACAGTTGAGGAAAACTGGGAGTGAGCTGAGTGAGGTGTGCAAAGCCATAAAATGAATTAACCCGGTCTTGGGTTTGTCTCATCCCAAATCCAGGCTCAGAGGTGCAAAGCAGCTCTGTATACCTCCTCTTGTGACAGGGTAGACCCTTCCCGGCCAACCACCTTCCCTTCCCCAGAACCCAGATCTCCTCCCTGTGTGCCAGCTCAGGCCCTTGTTCGAGAGCTGCCCCACACTCACCTGCCGGCCTGCTTTGAAGATGGGAGAGCTTACGTTGCAGGCCAGTGTCTTGGTCAGGAGACTCGACTCATCAGCCAGCTCCTGGCAGCTCACAGGTACTTGGCTGTGTGGCTGAGAATGAGGAAGCTTTTTGGTGAACAAGGTCTAGGGTCCCCAGAGGCCACTAACTCTAAAGGATTGCAGCTCCCAGGACACATGCTCGGAGAGGCAGGGCCAAGGAGGCAAAGAGGAAGCCATCACTGAACTTAACAGTGCATGTCTTTAGCTCTTGTTACTCAACAGGCTGAGGCAGGTGGATTGCCTGGATCCAAAAGTCTGAGTCCAACTTGGGCAACACCAAGATACAATATTAAAACAAACCACATCAAGAGAAATAAGTCAGATATGCAGGACATGTGTTGTGAGTCCATTGCTACATGCAATCCAATATGTAAATTCACAGAATAGTGTATGAGAAGGTGGCAGGAGACCAAGAACAGGTAATGGCACCTAGTGTTCAACAGACTTGAGAGGATGTAGAGTTTTGGAAAGAGAAAGTTGTGTGATACTGTGGCTAGGCTCAAAGTCAGTGAACTGTATGCCTAGAAATGTTAGAATGCTAAAACTTAGATACATTCACACAAAAAAAGGTAAAAGTAAGCCAGGCAGTGGTGAGGCATGCCTTTAATCCCAGCACTCAAGGTGTAGAGGCAGGTGGATCTCTATGAGTTCAAGGCCAACCTGGTCTCTATAGTGAGTTCCAGGCCAGCCAGGGTTACATGTGAGAACCTGTATCAAACAAAACAAAACAAAATATATACATACTTATTTGTTTTATGTATATGAGTATATAGTTGAATGTGTGTGTGTGTGTGTGTGTGTGTGTGTGTGTGTGTGTGTGTGTGTGCGCGCGCGCATCACATGCATGCAGGAGTCCACCAAAGTCAGAAGAGGCAACAGAATCCCTGGAATTGGAGATACAGCAGTTGTAAGCCACCATGCAGGTACTGGGATCTGAACCTGGGTCATTTGGAAGAGCAGTCAGTGATGTTAACTACTGGGCTATCTCTTTAGTCCCTTTTTATTTTATTTTTAAGTATGCATGTGTATGAGGGTGCACACATATGTGAGCTTTTTACATGGAGACCAGACTCAGGTCTTCAAGTGTGCAAGAGAAATCCTTTACCTACTGGCTGAACCATCTCCCAGCCCTATTCCAATTCCCAGCTCCAAAAAGAGAATTCGGGGCCCAAAGAGCCTATGCTTCAGATCAGAGTTTGATGAGCATCACCAGGCTGGGAATGCAGATGTGACCCTCAGAGTCCCACACACAAGCTGCCATGCCACCTACCCTGGCCATCTGGGCTACCCAAAGCTCATTGCCAGAACCCCAGCCAGTGCAGGAAAGTACTCAGGCAGGCGGTATGCACCCTCGGGCTCACCTTAAGCAACTCCACCTTGCGGAAGGAGAGTCCCTGAGGGAAACTCAAGCCCAGCTGTACCCAGTATGCATCTTCTCCCGAGTTGCTCAGTGTCCAGTTCACAGCAAGGCTGGCAGAGGAAGTCAGATGCAGGACTCCAGAGCTGGGGGATTTGGGGTGACCAGAAAAAAGTCATGGGGGCCAAGAGGGCAGGAGACAGCCCAAGGTGAGGACTTCAGGGCTGAGGGAGCTGGCTGACCATAGACACCAGCTCCTATGCGCAGGCTCAGTGCCCTAACACTAGCTAACCCTGTGCAAGCTCTGCTAAAGACTGCCTTTCTCAGAGAAGGGAGGTGAGACCCAGAGAGGAAGGCCCCTTCCTAGCGGACATAGCCCATGGGTGGAGGGTCTTCTGATGTTGCCTCGGTAATCTTTGCGGCCACCTCAGGAAGATGGAGATGAACTGAGGAGGGACGAGGGACTTACAGACCTGGCAGGGGACAGCAGGGCCAGGTTTGCCTCACACTTCTTGTCTTCTCCACAGTTCTTCTCAAAAGGGACCTGAAAGACCCAGACAGGACCCAGAGAGGCTCAGGCCCCGGACCCCACAGAGCTGGACAGGCCCCGGCCCATGTGTCTGCCTCTCCTCCCTCTTACCTCCTTAGTCACTGCGTGTAGTGAAGGTCTCAGGATGGGCTGCGTGTCCCTGCCCTGTTGAACATGGAGGAGACGGAATACTCAGGTGAGTGAGCAGGTCTTGTGATGGGCGGGACAGGAGGGGTTTGGGGCTCAGCTGGATGACTGTGGCCTTCCCACACCTCGACCCACACCCACAGCCGGGGGCACGGTCCTTCTCCAGTGACAGCTTAACAGTGGGCGGATGAGGCTTGGGTGCTTGTCCCTCCTGCGCTAGGCAGTGGTTCATGGCTGCTCAGCATCTGGCCTCAGCGGCCTGCCAGTGGCCCTTCCTCCATGCTTTTCCTCTGCCGCCACCCTATCCTCCCAGGCCTGCTCTCCAACTCCTAGACATGTAGTACCATTTTTACAGCATTTCCTGAACTTCTCCTCTAGACCACAGGGCACTGGGTAATTCGCCTGATCATAAAACAGACACAGAGGCAGAAATGACAAGGTGCTGTCCACAGTGGGTGAGGGGTTGGTTATGGTGAGACACATACAGGGAAGCTCCAGGGCGTGGAAAAGGGACTCCTAACCCAGACAAGAAAGTGTCCTGAAGCAATGGCATTCCTGCTAATTGCAGTATTTAGATCTAGAATGCCCACCTCTCCGTGTGCCAAGGGCTTGATCCCAGCCTGTGCTGCAGCTGAAAGGCAGCAGAATCTGTAAGTGCTAACACCTAGCTGAAGAAGGTTATGTCATTGGAGGTGTGTCCTTGAAGTTAACACTGGCACCCCAACTCTTTCCTCCTCTCTGTACTTCCCAGCCACAATGATGTGGGTAGGTGGCTTTACCACACGCTCCCCACCATGATGTGGGTTCATTGTAAGCCCGAAGCAACAGAGCCAACTGATAATCATGGATGTGACCTCTGAGGTCATGAGCCCAAATGAACCTTTCTTTTTTATAAATTAATTATCTCTCAAATATTTGTTACCAAAACAGAAGGGCCTCTCCCAGGAGTAGGACTAGCTGGAGCATCATGCTTTAGAAGGAGCAAAAAGGTGGAGCAGAGTCCAAGTTCCACTGAGCCTTGTGGGCAATGCTGGGGCTCTGAGATTGTCTTCTAAAGGTAAGGAGACCCTGGGAGAACTTCAGAGGTTATCACAGCTGGATCTAGAAGTCCATCCTCCAGACTGGTCTTTAAGTGGACAGAGTGCTAGTGGTCTCTGCTGACACTCCCCACCCACCTCAACATTCACACAGGTGCCCACCACCCATGGAACCATGAGCCAAAAGAGTGACTAGGGCCTTGAACCCCTCAGCTGGTTTTCTGAAAGAAACAAGGTCCATTGTCCATCTCCCTTGACCATATCAACATACACCACCCCCACATCCCATCCCACTCCTGCCGCCCCTACCTAATCTACTCATTTTGTAAAATCCAGAACTAATGACATTTCCCAGGAAGGCTGTCCTGATGTTGACTATGATCTCAAGTACCCGGCTGATGTGCTGGGTTTTCATTAGAGGCTGATGGTATTCCCTGAGCAGGGCTCCTCACCTCTTGCCTTAAGAACAGTCTCCACCTTTAATCCCAGCACTCGGGAGGCAGAGGCAGGTGGATCTCTGTGAGTTTGGGGCCAGCCTGGTTCACAGAGCGAGTTCCAGGACAGCCAGAGCTACACAGAGAAACCCTGTCTTGAGGGGGAAAAGCCTCCACTTTTTTTCTTCTATTTATTCTTCTCTGTACAATACATCCTGACTGCAGCTTCCCCTCCCTCCTCTCCTATCAGTCCCCAACCCCACCTCTTCCCTCTCCCCCAGATCCACTGCTCCTCCTCTTCCCCTCAGAATAGAGCAGGTCTCTCAGGGATATCAGTCTCTCCCTCCATCCCCCACAGGGTCTCTCTGTGTAGCCCTGGCTGTCCTAGAACTCACTCTGTAGACCAGGCTGGCCTTGAACTCACAGAGATCTGTCTGCCTCTGCCTCTGGAGTGCTGGGATTAAAGGCGCCTGCCACCACCACTGCCCGGTGAGTCTCTGCTTTTCTTACAGCTGAATGTGAGCATGTAACTAAGTTCTAATCCTAGGGATGTCAGCAAACATGTTATGTAGATTTTCTAGGAAATATTCTTCAAGGGAAGCTGTGTGTACTGTTCTGTCCTTCTTGGCCAGGTGTACAGACATGATAACCAGAGCCCAGGCACCTCTGAGCACAAGATGTCGTCACCCAGAAACCACCCAGCCCTAGAAGCAAAAGGGTTTTTGGTCTTTGCAAATAGTTTGTTGGCTCGTGATTTAGAAGTACAGAAGCCAAACCAGTCCCACCTGCCTTGTACAAAAGAAAGACTTCCCACATGATGGAAAGAGAGAGCTGATCTACACACACACACACACACACACACACACACACACACACACATCAATGTATGTAATAGAATTTTGATGTCACACTTAGCTGGGTGTGATGGCTTACACCTGTAATCCCAGCAATTGGGAAGTTGAGGGAGCATTCCAGGTCAACCTGGGCTACAGAGTGAGATGGAGAGGGGGAGTGTCTCCAAGCAAACAAACAAAACCAAACACGAAAAAAGCCAGTTTTAAAGTAGACCTCTATTATTTGAAGTTGAGTAGGCCTAGCAGATACCTTGGCCTAGAATAGGGCTAGTCGCCTCTTGTATGATTCAGAGGCCCCCATATGTTCTGAGGCTGAACTGAACTCTCTCTCTCTCTCTCTCTCTCTCTCTTTTTAAGCTGAGGATCGAACCCAGGGCCTTGCGCTTTCTAAGCGAGCACTCTACAACTGAGCTAAATCCCCAACCCAAGGCTAAACTCTCTAGTCCCACCTCCTGACAGAGCTGTGCTCTCTTAGGGATTCCTGCTGTGGGGTGCCATCATCCACCCAGATCCAAATGACAAATGGCCGCTGTCTTTTGCCTCTCTGAGCAACTCAAGCTCCTGGCAATCTCCCTCTAGAGACTCTAATGCATCTCCACTCCACTCCCACAAGGCACCTTGCTTCACATCTGACGACTACCCAGAGGAACCCACCACCACAGCATCCTCCCTGCCTCCAGGTTCACGCTGTTGCAATGCGGCCCACATCTGGAACTAGCTGCTTAAATATCCATGTGACAGTAGCAAAGTCTCCTCCCTCTCTCCTAAATATCTGGTCCCACCCTACAGGCTTTGTTGCCTCCGTGCATATTGGGCATGTATACGATCTAGGTCTGCTCCCTGGCACTGGGTCAGAGTGACAACAGTGGGAAGGTCCCTCTCTTTTACTTGATTGGCACAAGTCTGACAAAAAGTACCAATACAAGGGCAATAAGCTACAAACAATGAAGAAAGCTTCCTGAGCTTGGCAGCAGGCCACGTGTCTGTGATCAGGATTTAGGGAATGGAGGCAGGTATACCAGGAGTTCGAAGACAACCTGGGCTTCATAGCAAGCTCCAGGCCAGTCTGGGCTATGTGAAGGAGGGAGGGAAGAAAAGAAAAGAGAGGGAGAAGGCAAGAGTCTTGACGCCTCTGTCCAGGTGTCTGGATACAGATGCATACAAAGCTAGGCCTGTGCCTCCATCTGGTTTGGTCAATGCCCCTTCTTGCTCATATCAAGTTTTAGTTGGGTTTCTGACACAGGCGCCCATGAGGAGCTGGAGAGATGGCTCAGCAGTTAGGAGCACTGACCTCTCTTCCAGAGGACCCAGGTTCAATTCCCAACAGCCATGTAAATGGTAGCTCAAAACTCCAGTTTCAGGGCATCTGATGCCCACTTCCAACCCTCATGGGCACATATGTAGTGCAAATACACACATGCAGGCAAAACACTCATACATAAAAATAAAATTAGTAAATATGAAAAACATTAAACTCATGAATATACAGCATTTTCTTTTCCCACATAAAAAATCTTTGATGTTTCCACAATACCCTTAGTCCTTAGACCCTAAGTCCATCTGACTCCTCTTCGTCCTTACACCCATTGTCCCAGAGTCTCCAGTGTCTTTCGCCTGTGCCACATTATGGTCTTTCTGAACACTTACCTCTCCTCTTGGGGACCTCTGGGTCACCTCTATGGGCAGACTTGCCTTACCCCCCAGATCTCTGGCACACATCACTGCAGCCTGGCCCATAATTTAACAGCTGTGCCTCTGAAGAGGATAGTGACCATGGTTTCTCTGGCAGCAGGCTGTGAGCTCCTCCAGGGCAGGGTCACACTTATGAACCACAGCAGAGTGAGTGCCCAGAGGGGGCACAGCACAGAGTGGGCCTCAGTCAGCTTTGCGCAAGTGCATGTGGAGCAGCCAACACACTGTGCTTTTTTCTTGTAAGCACCCTGCCCTTACTTCCAAAGCCCACGATTAGAGGGGGTACCCCCACTGTCTGACACCAAAGGTACAGAATGATGGTCACCACATGACCTCCTCTAGCTCTGGAAGACCTCACTGAGAAGAGCTCTCTACATAGGAGAAAGCAGTCCCAGGAGACGGGTGGGGAGAGAACCCACTGAGGCCTTGTTAGGAAAGTCCACAACTGAGTTCCCAGGTCACTGTCGTCCCCCAGACCTCTCACCAGCCCAACCACCAGCCGACTGTCCAGCATTTCGAAAGAGGCTGTCACACTTCTGGCGCTGCCTAGGGAGCGTCTGATCTCAAGAATTAGGATGGATTTTTCCCCTGCTAGCTTCATAGCACCCCAGTTTGACATCAAACTGACCACACAAAAGGGAGAAGGCTAATTCAGGTGCCCCGTCTTTGTAACCTCAGGGGACAGGCCGAGCCCAATGCTAGGCCTTCTGAAGTTCTCACTGGAGTGGATGTTGGACAGTGATAGAAAGTAATGTGGAGCCGGGCGGTGGTGGTGCATGCCTTTAATCCCAGCGCTCAGGAGGCAGAGGCAGGCAGATCTCTGTGAGTTTGAGGCCAGCCTGGTAGTTCCAGGAAAGGCAAAAAATTACACAGAGAAACCCTGTCTCGAGGAAAAAAAAAAAAAGAAAGTAATGTGGTTGGGCTGACGCCTAGCAGGGCCTAGAACAGCTTCACTGAAGAGACCCTCTAGACTCCACCCATCATCTCTTCTTCCTCAGAGCCCTCAGAACCTGAGGAAGACCCTGCCCCCACTTCTTCCCAAAGCAGTTTTAAATACAAACTCCTATGAATTCCCTTCTTGTTTAAGTAACACATACTAGCTTTACTGTTGCTAACTAGATTTTCCAGTCTTCCCTTTAGACATCCATCCCTCCATTAATCTTACCATCTTTTGGTTCCTTGGTGTTCCTTCTCCCTCCAAAAGAGAGAAATTCAGAGAGACATTGATAGGGGAGATGAGGTCTTGAATGCAGATCTGAGGGTGAGAACATGGCATCATGATGAATCTAACCGGAACCACGACCCCGACTGAGAGCATGCCTCTGTACTTCACCAGCAATAACATTCTAGTAGTTATGTGTTAAGAGCTTACCATGTTCCACCACATACACTTAAATACACTAAACACATTTATTATAGATCAGGCGCTTATAATGTGCTTCCCAGGACAAGAGCTCATTCCTCATTGCCAGACATCATTAATCAGTCCCACAGTTTTCCACAGGTTGTAACGGAAGCACTTGAATCATTTGTGGTGAATGAAAGTGACCCCCATAGATTCATACATTTAGATACTTGGTGCCAGTCAGTGGAACTGTTTGGGAAGGATGAGGAGGCGTGGCCTTGTTGGAGGAGGTGTGTCACTGAGGATGGGCTTTGAGGTTTCAAAAGCTCATGTAATTCCCACTTAGCTCTCTCTGCTTCTTGCTTATAGATCAGATGGCAGCTACTCTAGTGCCTGCCTGCCTGCCTGTCTGCCTGCCTGCCTGCCTGCCTGTCTGTCTGCCTGCCTGCCTGCCTGTCTGTATCGTGCTGTGGTCTTCTCTGGCAAGTTTATGTTTCAAGTTTCCAGAGTTAGAAGAGTGGGGTGCAAGGAGCAGAGGGACACAGTATTGGTCAGGAACAGCCCGAGACTGGGAGTGGCCAATTGTCAGGGTGGGGCTGACCACCTGGTACTGCTTCTAGTTCTGTGGGGCTGCCATCCCAGAGAAGAAACCTAACACAAGCAACAAGCAAACTCCATTTGGACATTGCAGCAACTGTCCAAAATAATATTTTAAAAACTTGGGCCAATGGCTGGTGAGAGACTCTTCAAAAAGTCCTGGATTCAGCTCCCAGGTCCACACAGTAGCTGACAATCATCTATAAGGGTCTGATGCCTTCTACTGGAGTGCAGCTGCATGTGCAAGCAGGCAGAGCACTCATGAAATGCAGATACAAATAAACCTCTGAAAAGCAAAAATTAGTTAATTAATTGGGGAGGGGGCTGAGTGTGGTGGCGCATGCCTTTAATCCCAGCACTCAGGGGGCAGAGCCAGGAGGATCTCTGTGAGTTCAAGGCCAGCCTAGTCTACAGAGTGAGATCCATGACAGGCACCAAAACCAACACCAAGAAACCCTGTCTCAAAAAACAAAGCAAAACACCAGTGCCGGGCATGGTGGCGCACACCTTAGATGGATCTCTGTGAATTTGAAGCCAACCTGCTCTACAGAATGAGTTCCAGGACAGCCAGGACTACACAGAGAAACTCTGTCTTGGAAAGTGTCACTTGTCACAGCTGTGTGGAGAGAGAGCCTGTTCCCTCATTGCTTCTAACGTCAGTCAGCCCTTCCCAGAACACCAGCATCAGCTCCCTTACCGGGAAGTGAAACCTGAAGTCCATGCAGGATTTAACTGGGGTGACAGATGTGTTCCCACTGAGCTCGTGGCTCCCTCCCGAGAACAGACCTCGTCTCCACGTCCGATGGCCATCCAGCTGCAGGGTGTAGCTAAGGTTGGCAAGCAGGCGACCTGGGCACAGAGGGAGGCTGTTGAATGATGGGGGTCCTCCCCATGCTGGGAGCTCTTCTGGGAACAGGAGGGTGGCAGTGACCTTGAAACTGAGGCGTGAGGGACTGGATCTGGAAGCACAGCGTGAGCGTGACTCCTTTCTTCTGCTCCTGACTGGCTGAGAAGGAACACTCCACCTCATGCACTGGGATTTCATTTGGGGAGAAGGACATCTCAGTGACAACATCCACCACAGGCCTCGAGCTGCAGAGCAGAAAACCACTAAGTCTCTCCCTTGCGCACACCCCACTGGGCTTGTGACTGACATTTGGGAGCTCTGTCCCACAGAAACAGAGGACTCTCTTTCCACGTCACTGGGAGAAGTCCCTCAATAATAGCAGCAGTGACAACTAGGCTTCCCTGGTTCACTAGTCTTGTGACCCATTTTCCCCAAAGAAATGATCTTTGAAGAAAAGAGAAACCAGGGCCAGTGAGATGATGGGTAAAAGCGTGAACCATCAAGCCCAATGCTGAGTTTGGTCCCCAGGACCCAAATGGTAGAAACAGAATAGACTCTTACAAATTGTCTTCTGACCTCCACATTGTGCCATGGCACACACGTGTGAGTGTGAGCACACACACACACACACACACACACACAGAGAGAGAGAGAGAGAGAGAGAGAGAGAGAATACACAGTAAATATACAAACATAATTTCTTGGTTTTGAGACAAGGCTTTACTATATATCCTTGGCTGGCCTGGAAACTGCTCTGTAGACCAGGCTGAACTTGAACTCACAAAGATCCACCTGCTTCTGCCTCCCAAGTGTTGGGATTAAAGGAATGCATCACCACAAATAGCCCAATAAACATAATTTTTTAAAAAGCTGTCAATGATGTGGCTCAGCAGGTAAAGGCACCTGCTACCAAGCCAGATCACATGGGTCCAGTCTCAAGAAACTACATGGTGGACAGAGAAAGCCGACCCCCATCAGTTGTTCTCTGACACCCCCTAAGGGCACACCCCCATACACACATAAATAAATAAATGTTTTTTAAAAGAAAGAGAAGAAGTTAAATCAGAGGGGGGCAGTAGCACACACCTACAATCCCAGTGCTGTAAGCACGAGACAGAAAGACCACAACCCAGGCTAGTGAGATCCTAAGAGGGAGGGAGGGGGAGGGAGAGGAAGAGAGAGAGGGATGGGAGAGAGAGAGAGAGAGAGAGAGAGAGAGAGAGAGAGAGAGAGAGAGAGAGAGAGAGAGAGACCCACTTATGCCACATGACACAGTGGTAGGTTCCATGTTGGGGTTTGTGGTATTAGGAAATAGACTTAGAGACTGTGCCCATTGCCATATGATAGATAGATAGATAGACAGACAGACAGATAGATTAAGTAAGATAAGGTCTTATGGGTTTGATCCTCAGCTCAAAAAAAGATAAGGTCTTACTTGCTGGGCGGTGGTGGTGCACACCTTTAATCCCAGTACTCGGGAGGCAGAGACAGGCAGATCTGTGTGAGTTCGAGGCCAGCCTGGGCTACAGAGTGAGTTCCAGGAAAAGGTGCAAAGCTATATTGAGAAACCCTGTCTCAAAAAACCAATAATAATAATAATAATAATAATAATAATAATAATATCTTCCTGTAGGCCTTGGTTGACCTGAAAATCGCTATGTACTGTCATGCCATATAATATTCAGAATAAATCTCAAGCTTTTTATTACCCATGATGTATTTATTGCCTGTCCTAAAAGTCTTATTTCCTACCACAATGCCCGTGGGACAACCACATTCTAGCCACACTTCCCTCTTTCCCATCAGTCTTCCACCTGCCTTATGGCCTTGACACATGCTGGGATTTCTATAAACTTCTCAACCTAGGCTTCTGCCCGCAGACACATTCTCACCTTTCAGTCCTCAGCTCCAACACCAGCCCCTCAGAGAGGCCCTGATCTGCAATAGGCTGTCTCTGCTACTGCCTTACAGGAGCCTGTGGCCCTCAGCAGACTACCTTCAAGTTTTCGTTATACCTGTGCTCACACACACACTCCGGGCTCAGTGTCTGCCCAGTGTTCAAGGTAGGGCAGGTGCTGAGCATGATGGTACATCCCAGGAATGCTGGCAAAGGGAGGCAGAGGGAGGTAGAGGCGCAAAGACCTTGACTTCAAGGACAGCTCGGGCTACCATACTGAGCTCTAAGCCAGCCTGTACTCTACTGTGACCCTGTCTTGAAAATACAAAACAAAACAAAAATCCTCCAAATAAAAAACAAAACTGGCTGGGGATTTAGCTCAGTGGTAGAGCGCTTGCCTAGCAAGCGCAAGGCCCTGGGTTCGATCCTCAGCTCAAAAAAAAAAAACCTATGTGGACCACCAAACCAGGCCATAGACTTAAAAAAAAAAAACAAGACAAAAAAGTTTTGGCAACCACACTAAGGATGGAGTACAGTGCCTTTCTAAACTGCACAAGGCTCTGGATTCTATCCCCACCATACCCCCAAAACAGAAAGGGGGTCAGCAAGTTGGCTCAGAGGATAAAGGAGTTTGCCTCCAAGCCTGGGACCCACAGGGTGGAAGGAGAGAGTTGAGCTCTGATCCCCACATGTGGTGTGACATTGCGTGAGAGTAAACACACACACAGACATACAAATGAGCTTAATTTTAAAGGCATAATATGTGATAATATCTATTCTCTGTACCATATCACCACCACTTCAAAAATGGAGAAACTTGGGTTTTAAGAACCCAAGCTTTCAGATCCAGAGAGACTTGGGTTCAAATCCCTTCTCTGTGTCTGAGTAGTGGCTGCTGGGCCTGGGGTAAGATACTGAAACTGAAGGAGGGCTGGCCTCCAAGAGTTGGAGCACAGTGCCCCTGAGGCTCCGAGAAGGAAGAGAGCTACATTGATCAGGACGACTTACCTCAGCACAATCACCTGGCCCTCGGCTCCTACAACTACATCTGCCAGCCTGTCCCCTCCAAGGTCTTTCACGCCATGGATGGAGCGTCCAAACCACCGGATTCCTGGGGACACCTGGGTTCCTTGGATTCTCTGGGAGGGAGCAAGAGAGAAATAGATGCTAAACTGAGAGAAGTCAGGTGCAGCAAACGAAGTCAAGGCTCAGTCTGGGCCATGAGCCTTGAGGTTAGGCGCATGAGGTCCCAGTTTGATGGGCAGGCAGGGTACCTTACCTGGCTTGGCTGGGGATTAAGGCCACCAGGCTGCCCATTGAAGATATACACGGCCCCCTGCTCCTCCAGAGGGGCTCCTACGGCCACGTCTGTCAGCCCATCCCCATTGATGTCTGCCAGAGCAGTTATAGCAGTTCCAAACCGACCAAGTGGGTAGCCAGGGTTGCCCTGCAGCTCTGAAACCATGTTGAACACCTTCATGGGAAGGAGATGGATCACACCTTAACCTCTTTTTGTTGTTTTGTTTTTCGAGACAGGGTTTCTCTGTGTAGCTTTGGAGCCTGTCCTGGAACTCACTCTGTAGCCCAGGCTGGCCTCGAACTCACAGAGATCCGCCTGCCTCTGCCTCCCGAGTGCTGGGATTAAAGGCGTGCACCACTGCCCAGCGTACACCTTAACCTCAACCTCAGCAAACTTTTCCAGAACGTGGCATTGTGGTTGACACATTGAAGAGCACAAAAGGTATGACCCAGTCCTCAAAGCATCTCACTGCGGCCGTCAGGCTGACAGCCCAGTTCCCTTCTGTCCACATGAGCCTCCTAGCTTTGTGTCACATCTGGAACACACGGCTTGTAAGTCTTAGGAGACCATCAACAATGAAATGAGGCCATGTATACAAGACACTTGGCCCCAGGCTTTGCACAACATACCACAGAGACTATCAGTGCTGTTTGTTGTTTAAAGGGTTTCGTTGGCATAGCGGAGAAGCCCTTCAGAATGACCCAGAGCCGAGCAGAACTGAGCTTCCCGCCTCGCCCCCCTTCCCGCCCCGTTCCCTGCCTCACTGGGAGTCCTGGTTCTCACCTCTCTTCTCTGGTAAATAAACACCCGACCTCCTCTCTGCTCCTCATAGAACAGGGGCACTCCAATCAGCAACAGCTCTGCCTCACCATCATGGTCCAAGTCAACGCTACAGAGCTCCCCACCAAAATAAGATCCAATCTGTGGGGACAGGAAGGCATCCCTGGAAGAGTCAGCAGGGCCAGCAGGAAGTGCAGGCCCCTCCCACCCCTCAGCTGCACCACATCCACCTTCCCCCACCTCAACTGCAGGCCGAGGTCTAGGTTCCGCCCTTGAACTTATGTGAATTAAGATGAGTTGGGCCCCTGGGAGTCAGTGTCTTAAGGTGGAGATCGGAGAAAAGATGATTTACCTCAGAGTCTGTTTCTAAGCAGCAAACATGGTTCATCCCACACAGTACAGTGTTTGCAGGGCATAGGAACCATCACTTGTGCTGCCCTGGCAGATGCCCTTCTCACCTGAGTCCCTTCTATTTTCTGGATCTGACTCCAGGGTCCTCCAGCTTTGGGTGCTTGGAAGAGCAGTACTTGTCCAACATGGTGGTACCGTGGGGCTCCCACTGCCAGTAGTGACGTGGAGCTATGGGAAGGCAGCCAGGCCACAGTGTAACCTAAACCGAGGTGAGAGACTTGGAGTTAGAAGTACAAAGGCTGCTGGCCCACAACATCGTGCTCATAACAGATACATGGAAATAGCCAGAAGACCTTTTGCCTGAGAGCGGCGGTTGTATGCACAGCCTCACCACCCCATTGTCTCAATTGTGGACAACCTGCTAACCCAGGGGACAGCCATCCATGTGCCGGTGGACAAAGAGTGTCTCCTGAGGCACAATTTAATTTCACGTATATGAGTGTTTTACCTATACATAGGTATGTGTCCCATGTGTATACTTAGCAACGATGAAGACCAGAAGAGGGTGTCAGACTCCTTGAAATTGGCATTACAGGTGGTTGTGGGCACTGAGAGAGCAGTAAGTGCTTGTGGGAGCCCACAATTGACTCAGTTTCTCAGTTTGAATCTGAAGTCTATTCTGAGTCAATAGAGGTCAAGCTTGTTTGCTCTAAGGCTGTGAGAAGTTCTGATTAGCCCACAGAGTCTCTTTGAAGGGCTGTGAGAAAGTTCTGATTAGCCCACAAGAAGGAACACACTATCTAGCTGGACGCAGGCTGCTGATGCCAGCCGGAGGTACATTGAGATAGAAAATGGAACTGCCTGCTCCTTGACACAAGGCAGGATAGACAGTGGTTGAGTGTCTGTGCTGTGCATTGTTCTACCTCTGTCCTTCAAGACTGTATACAAGCTGGCTGTGAAATAAACTCGGGGCTGTCCGGCATTGCCCGGCAGACCTCTCGACTCTTCTCTGTCTTCTTCACTGTCTCTTCAATGCACACGCCTCCACCCGGCTACCCAGCTGAGTGTCGGCAGGCCCGACAAGTGCTCTAAATAAATGAGCCATTTCTTCCACCCTTCCCACAAGGTTTAACCAAGGAGGGAAAACCCACCCTGATGTGGGCCGCACCATCTCATGCTGAGTTCCAGGACTGAAGGAAAAATAGTAATCTATGGTTCACAGATGAATTGTGACCAGCCACCTCAAACTCCTGCCACTGTGCCCTCCCTGCCGGTGTACTGTGTCCCTTCCTAAACTGTGAGCCAGAAATAACCCTTCCTTCCCTATGTTCCTTGTCAGGGATGTTGTCAGAGCCACAAGGTAAATAACTCACACAATATCCTCAGAAGGTAAAGAGCCGGGCGTGGTGGCACACACCTGTAGCCCCAGCACTTGGGAGCTAGAGGCAATTGGATCTCTGAGTTCGAGGCCCACCTGGTCTACAAAGCAAGTTCTAGACAGCCGAGGCTACCCAGAGAACTCCTGGCAAAGTTGATGTGCGTGTTAAAAACAAGAGCTGATGTGCTGCTGATGCACGCTTGTACTCAACAGTACAGGGAATCTGCAAGTTCCACATCAGCCCAGCTACTCACATCAAAAGACAGGGGTGGTAAGGACACTTGAGAAACGTCCATGCTTAAACATGTTACTTCCAAGCCCTCTTTGAGGAGGGATAGCTGGTTCGGCAGTTAAGAACACTGGCTGCTTTTTTTCAGAGGACCCAGAGTCCCAGTACCTATGGTGGCTCACAGTTCCAGGGTATGTGACTCCCTCTTCTGGCCCTCAAGGGCACTGCATGCACATGATACACAGACATACATGCAGACAAAATAAAATAAAAATATGTATGTCTCAAAAACAAAAATCTTTTCACCAAGAAAGCAGCAGAAGTGAAAAGGAACCCCATTCCCTCCCAAGCTGAAGCCACAGCAATGCTGAATGGCGTCCACAGCCACCCAAAGATGACCACATGTCACCCACTTCCTGGTGGCCAAAGTGCTGTGGCTCTGGAGGTAGAAGGGGACGCCAGGAGAAACACTGTCACCCAGCAACCCTGGTCACTGTGGACGACAAGACCAGATCAAACAGGCTGTGAAGACCTTGAAGCCACTGCCAGGTCAAGATAAATCTTGATAAGGCTTGGCAGGAAGAAGGCACGTGACCCCAGCTACTGCTCTGGGGGTTGCCACAATAAATAAGTAAAGGTAAGTATGGAGCCAGGCACTTTAACCCCAGCACTTGGGAGGCAGAGGCAGGTGTATCTTTGAGTTTGAGGCCAGCCTGAGCTACATAGTGAGTTCCAGGTGGGAAACACTGTCATCCCCCAAAACCAGAAGTAAACAGCTCAAGAGTCTACCCTGTTCTTTCTGCAGAAGAATTGAAAACAAAAACAAACAAACAAAAAAAAAGCACAGGAAACGGGGGCAGAGAGGCTAACTCTCATCCTGTTCAGTGTGTGAAGCCTGAAGAACGCCCTGGGCATCAGAGATGTGGCTTAAATCCCAGGGCCATGACTTCCTAGCTGTGTGATCTGGGGAAAACCACTCCCGCTTCTCAGTCTGTTTATAATCTTAAAAAAAAAAAAAAAGGAACACCACCAGCTGCAGGGAGGTGGTTCTGAGAATCAGATAAGATCTCAGATAAGACAGGAGACATAAGTGCGTAGCATTCCGCTAAGGAGAGCTAACGTTGTCGGAAGGACAGCAAGAGAGAGGAGAGGCCTACTGTATGGAGTCAACTGAAGAGCATCAGGGTGAGGCCCCGGGGCAGCCTGGGAAGAGCTCCTCCCGTGGCCCAGCAGCCTGGAGCTGTGCAGAGGGAGAGCTGAGCAGGGCATGAACAGAAAGCACCCTGGCAACTGTGACCAGACAGATAGACTTCTTTTTCTCTGTGCTTAGCATGATTTCTTTTTTGAGGCGTGGGGGGGGGGGGGGGTTCGAGACAGGGTTTCTCTGTGTAGTCCTGGCTGTCCTGGCACTCATTCTGTAGACCAGGCTGGCCTTGAACTCAGAGTTCTGCCTGCCTCTGCCTCCTGAGTGCTGAGATTAAAGATGTGCTCCACCACTGCCCAGTAGCTTAGCATAGTTTTTTTGTTTATTTTTTTTTTTTTTATGTATTTGAGAGAGAGAATGAGAGAGTGTGCCCTGGGAGGCCAGAAGAGGGTATCAGAGTCCCTGGAGCTGGAGTTACGGGTAGTGTGAGCTGCCCAACGTAGATGCTAGGAACTGAACTCTGGTCCTCAGCATGAGCAGCAAGCACTGCTCATCCCCCACACCCCCACCCCGACCCCCACCTTCTTCCTGAGACAGAATCTCTCTGTTTGGGCCATGATGACCTCTGAACTCCCAGTCTTCTTGCCCTGGCCTCTCAAAGTGCTGAGATTACAGGCCTGCGCCATCACCATGCCCAGCTGAAAAGAACTCTTGGAACTGAATAAAACTGGGCTGGTGAGATGACTCAGCAGGTAACGCCTGTTGCCACCAAAGCTGATGATCTCTCTGAGCTTGATCACTGGCACACTCGTGGCAGAAAGAAGAACTAACTCTTGCAAGTTGTCCTCTGACCTCTACACATGCCCTGTGGCATTCACATACAATCTATCCTAGAATACAGAACAGCTTGTCTCAAAAATAGAAATGTTCACACCTGTCTCCTAGCATTTGGGAAGCTAACATAACAGGCTTTGTGGTGAGTTCCAGGCCATCTTGGACCAGGTCAGACTCTGCCTCAAATCTTCCTCTCCCTCGAAAAGGAAAGAAAGAAATCAAGAGGTAAGTCAGTTTCCACTGTTATTTTGAAAGCTAGTCTGAGCTACTCTCCAAACTCTCCAATCAGAACAACACAGCAAGCTCACCCAGATAGCCCGCTCTCATATCCGAGGTTAGTGGTTCATTCCCAACAAATGTGGCATCCTGCAAGTCTTCCTTCAGGTCCAGAAAGCCCCCAGCCCAGTCCTTGGCTCCAACTGCTCCCACAGCTGCACGGCCCTGCTCAGAAGAGAGAGGAACAGGGTGAGTGTCATCCTGTGCCGGCTGAGCTGATGGCATCCCCACATACCCCTTATCTCATTGTCCGGCACCTCGCTGAGGTCTGCGCTGATTCCACTGGAGGAGAGCTCCATGTCAAAAGACGTCATGTCTTGTTTGCTTGTGCCTGTGGGACAAAGTAGACCCAAGGAACAATGAGAAGGGAGACGTCTGTGGGAACAGTAAGCAAGAGGCACAACATTGACCTTGGGACAAGTCAGGAAGCATCAACTTGAGTGTTAGCGGATCATGGCTTTTCAAGGGGTGACCACACAGTGGCTGGCCCCATACCTATGTGCACAGAGGCAGCATTATTTGGACTCAGGGTATTAGTTTTGGGGGGATTTTGTTTCTCTCTAGAAATTGAGAGAGGGCATGGCGAGGGTGGGTCTGGAAGGAGCTAGAGGATGAAAGTGGGGAGTGATTGAAATATACTACATATTTCAATCTGTGAGTTTGAAGCCAGCCTAATAATCTACACAGTGAGTTTCCAGACACCCAGGGCTAAAATAAAATTGTATGTATTTATATAAAATAAAATTTGTGTATGAAATTCTCAAAGATTAAATAAAATACTACATGTTTTTCAAAAGAGTTCAACAGTTGTGGGATACCTGACCATCATTGTATCATAGCAACAGAAAAATAACCAAGACAAAGTTGTTTAATGTAGTGGTATTTGCTCCACCCACGCATGACCTTGGGCTATGCGGCCCAGAGGAGGAGATGGAGCAATACCACAACAGTTTTAAGCCAACTAACTAGACTTTGGTACTTTGTCACAGAGGCCAAAGGAGCAAACACAGCAGCTGAGTTTTACATCCATACATAACTGGTATTGTCTTATTTATTTATTTATTTATTTACTTACTTACTTACTTACTTACTTACTTACTTACTTACTTACTTATTTGTGACAGGGCCTGTCTATGTAGTCCTGTCTGTCCTAGAACTCACTATATAGATCGAGCTGGTCTTGAACTCACAGAGATCCTCCTGCCTTTGCTTCCTGAGTGCTGAGACTAAAGACATGCACCACCCCGACCTTATTGTTCTCACGTAACAGAAATGAACAAAGTGAACAGAGAAGAAGAGATCTGTCTGAGGTCACACAGCAAGCAGGAGGCAGCAAGGATCCTTGACCAAGTCTACCTGGTCCCACCCTATGCACCACAGTGCGTCTTCCACTGAATTGGGCACTGAGGTGGCATCCCGGCACCGGGGACTGCCCTGTGGGTCCTGATTCCTACAAGCACACTTGGCTGCCTGGAGAAAAGTCTCTGTTTTCAGTCCTCCGTCTGAGGTCTTTATCCAAAAGCTCCTCTTATTCCAGGTCAGTAAAGAGTGCCTGTGGGCTCCTCTCCTGCCAGGTTGCCCATCTTATGTCATGTGGGGCCTACAATCAGTGACGAAGAGGTGAGCCATCTACCCAACCTCTCCTCTCCACCTGCTTCGGGGGCCTGGGACTCACCCTCAATTGTGTAAATCTTCCTCTGCAGATCATCAAATAGACCCTTGAGCTTCTCAAATTTATCCAAAATCTTGACAAATTCCTTTGTGGGTTTTGAGGCAAATATGTGAAGACTCTCCTGTCCTTTTGGAGTCTTAAAATTCTTTCCAACCTGTGAGAGAGGAGAGTGAGAACTGGAACACCCCCAAATCTCTGACCAGTTTTCCATCAATCAGAAGACCTTGGCACATTGAAGAAGAAGCCTGGAGCTCAGAGGAAGAGGGACCATACCCCGATGATGTAGCGGGTGATGTCTTGGGCTGCGTCGATGTTTCCACTGTCAGTAGCCTCTCCATCTGTGATGATGACAAGCACCTTGGTAGCATCTGGCCGGGCACCAGACTCTTCTTTGAATACGTTTGTCCTGTGTCCAAGGAAAGGGAATGTGAGATTCCTCTCAAAGCAGAGCCCAAGGCCTCCCTCCCCCACTGCTCACCGAATCATTGCCCAGCCAACCACGAGAGTCTTTCTCTAGTCTACCAAGCAGGTTTTCTAAGCCTTCAAGTGTTTTCCTAGCCTCCTGCCCGACCCTTTGGCCACTCTCTCCCTCTGGATTGGTGGGTTTCACCGTATTGTAGGTAGCCCAGCAGTATGTCCCAGAGTGCACATGTAGCAATGGGGACATTTGAGGAGGAGTGACTCTGGGTTTTGCCTATGCTCCATTCTTATCACATGTGACAATCACAATGTGGTCAGCTATAGGTGTTTGTCTATATGAAATTCCAGTGGGAAAAGGACTCCGTGGCCAGAGAGATGTGGAGTCACTTTTTCCAGGTAAGCAATCCATCAGTCACTTCTTCCTTCCCACCACACCCGGCTGCCTTCAGCTCTGCTACAGCCGAGAAATTATTTTCTTCCTTTTTTATTTATCTATATTTGAGACAGGGTCTCACTACTATGTAGCCCTGGCTGGTCTGGAATTCCATATGTAGACTAGACTGGCCTCGAACTCCCTGAAATCTATCTGCCTCCACCTCCAGGGTGTTGGCATGTGCCACAACATTCAACCCAAGAAGAATCTTTTTAAGAATATAAATAAGATTTGGGTGCCATGGTATATGCCTTTGATCCCAGGACTTGAAAGGATAAGGCGGGAGGGTTGTGAGCTAGGAGCCAGCCTGGGCTACACGAGTGAGACCATATCTCCCCAAACCAAGGAAAACACAAATGGAGATCAATCAGACTATTGTTTTTCTGCTCAAAACTTCTTATGACTTATTCTAGGGAAGCCAAGACCTCACTACAGATTCAGCCCTCACTCATGGGAACTCCTTCCACCATGACCCTGACCACATCTTCTGCCATGTCCCTCTTCTTTATTCTCTCCAGCCACAGAGATGGCCTGGTTCCCATTTCTTTCCTCAAGATTTTAGTTTAGTTATGTGCAGTCACATGTGTCTGGGGGGGGGGGGGGGGGGGGGGCATGTGCACATGAGTGCAGGTGCATGAAGAGGCCAGAAGGCATTAGATCTCCTGGAGCTGGAGTCACGAGGCGCCCATGCTGAGAAATAAATTTGGGTCCTCTTCAAAGCAATACATGTTCTGAACCACTGAGCTGTCTCTTTTAGACAGTTTTACTATGTAAGGTCTAGCTGACTAAACTCCCTAGTAGCCCAGGCTGACCTTGAACTCCCTAGTAACCCAGGCTGACCTGGCACTCCCTATGTAGCCCAGGCTGACCTTGAACTCCCTAGTAGCCCAGGCTGACCTGGCACTCCCTATGTAGCCCAGGCTGACCTTGAACTCCCTAGTAACCCAGGCTGACCTGGCACTCCCTATGTAGCCCAGGCTGACCTTGAACTCCCTAGTAGCCCAGGCTGACCTGGCACTCCCTATGTAGCCCAGGCTGACCTTGAACTCCCTAGTAGCCCAGGCTGACCTGGTACTCCCTATGTAGTTCAGACTTTCTTGGAACTTGCAGCCATCCTTCTGCCTCTGCCCCCGAGTGCTGACATTAGAGGCATGTGCCACCACATCTGGTTCTTCCTGAACATGCCAGATTTGCTGAAGTTGGCTCTAAAGTGTCCTCCCCAAGGCTTGGCCTCCTGAGTGGTAGGCACTCTTGGCAGCTGGAAGAACTTGTAGGAAGTGGAACTTAGTGAGAGGTCTCGAAGTCATTGAAGGGGATAGCAGGACCCTGACTCCTTCCTCTTTCTCTCCTTGACGTCTGAGTCATTAGGTGAGCAGTTTCTTTCTGCCATGCCCTCCTGTTAAGATGTGCTGCTCTGGCCTAAAGCAGTAGAGCCTAGTGGTCACGGACTGAAGCTTCCAAAACTGAGCAAGGGTAGTTAAATTAAATACTTAATGGTAGCATGCTCATCTACACTGAGGCTCTGGGTTCCAATCCTGTGGCACACACATAAGCTGCCAAAACTATGTACCCAAGCAACCTTTCCCCTTACAGGTTCATGGTCTCACATGTTTGTGAGAGTGAAGGAAAGCTTCCTCTGGGCCTGCATGGCTCAGGTCCTCACATCCAGGAAGTCTTATCAACAGGACCCCTCTCTAGCTGAGTGGAGTGGTACATGCCTGTAATCCCAGCACTTGAGAGATCAAGGCAGGAAGGTCAGGAGTTCAAAGCCAGCCTTGTCTGCACAGTGGGTGAGGCCAGCCTGGGGCTCTCTGAAGAAAGCCTGTCTCAAATCATGGTTCTCTGCCAAAGTTCCCTCCGACCTTCCTATGCAATTTCTTTACTTCTCTGTGCAGCGTGTACATCTGCTGCGCTATGTAACTCGCTTACTTGTCTCGTTTATCACGTTTCTCTCTCTTACTGAAATGTTAAGCTCCAAGAGGGCAGAAGTTTCAATCACTAGGAATATGGATGCCTAGTACCTAGAACTGGACAAACAGCCCTCCACTGGCAAAGTCCAGCTTGTCCTCAGTTTACTTGCTAAGAACAACTTTTTTTTTTTTAAATCTTGAAAGAGTATAAAGTCAAACAATGAAGAATATGCAACAGATACCACCTACAGACAGAACACTCTAAGATTTATTCTCTGGTCTGTGCAGAAAAAGTTGGAAAGTCCTGACTCAATCACAGGACTCTGCCCAGGACAGTCAGAGGTCAAAGTGTTTAGGACACACATTTCCATGACCACTTTTTTTTGTCCCCTCATAATAGACACCTTTTAGAGTGTCTTGTTACCATGTGGGGACCTCTTCCCCTAACAAAACCCTTTCCAAAGATGGACAAGGTGGGTATGCCTGTCATCCCAGCATGAGGCAGGCTGAGGCAGGCTGAGGCAGGAGGATTGCCATAAGTTTGAGGCAAGCCTGGGCTGCATAGTAAGTACCAAGCTAGTCAAGACTACATAGCAACACTCTGTCTCAAATAAAGACCCCTACCCATAGTGGGGAGGCCCCAGTCCACCTTCCCATAGTGGGGAGGTCCCAGCATCCATCTTCCCATAGTGGGGAGGCCCCAGTCCATCTTCCCATAGTGGGGAGGCCCCAGTCCATCTTCCCATAGTGGGGAGGCCCCAGCATCCATCTTCCCATAGTGGGGAGGCCCCAGCATCCACCTTCCCATAGTGGGGAGGCCCCAGCATCCACCTTCCCATAGTGGGGAGGCCCCAGCATCCACCTTCCCATAGTGGGGAGGGCCCCAGTTCACCTTCCCATAGTGGGGAGGCCCCAGTCCATCTTCCCATAGTGGGGAGGCCCCAGTCCATCTTCCCATAGTGGGGAGGCCCCAGCATCCACCTTCCCATAGTGGGGAGGGCCCCAGTTCACCTTCCCATAGTGGGGAGGCCCCAGTTCACCTTCCCATAGTGGGGAGGTCCCAGCATCCACCTTCCCATAGTGGGGAGGCCCCAGTTCACCTTCCCATAGTGGGGAGGCCCCAGCATCCATGTTTGTATCATTTGACCACGCTATCAAGTAGACCCAGGCCACAGCTGAGTGGACCTTGAACAGACAAATCAGGTCAACTAATTACGTTTCCTCCCCCGGAAACTGGAATTGAGGTTTGCACGTCTCAACTGAGGGACAGAGATTGCTGACTTGCAAGCCAGTGTGGCTCAACCTTGTCCCCACCACAGCCTCTACAGGAAAACGAAAGGTCACACAAATCAACTGAGCCCCAGAAGAAAGACGCAGAACAGCACCCAGAGCGTCTTCAAAGGCACAGCGTGTGCTGTTTACGTTCAGCTTACACATGTGTGGTAGAGAAGAGAAAATGGAAAAAAATTTTAAAAAGTGAGACGGTAGGACCTTTCCTTCTAGTCACACAGTCTGAGTGTGTGTCCTGGGGGGTCATGGAAGGAAATGGGGGTGTCAGTCCTCTGGTCCTCAGTCCAGTCTGAGCTCCCAGCCCTGCTGGCCACCCTAACGTTTCAAGGCAAGCTTTTGCTTTAGTTTTTAAAAACCTTTATGTGTGGACGAAGTGTGTATGTGTTCATGTGTGAGGATATGCACATGACATTGCACACGTGTGGTCAGATGACAGCCTTAGTGTGGGTCCTCAGCTCCCATCTTGTTTGAGGCAGGCCTTTCTCCTGTTTGCTGCTGCCCCATGTCATCAGGCTGGCGGGCCCAGCCACCTCTAGGAGGTTCCTCTGTCTCTTGCCATCTTGCCACTACCTCAGATCTTCACAGGGAGTCTAGGCATCTGAACTTATGTCACCAAATGCATATAGCTACCAATAAACGCATATTTAGCTGCTGAGCCATCTCCCCAGACCGTTTTACTTTTTGTTTGTTTGATTTTTTTTTTTTTTTTTTTTTTTAAGACAAGGACTCTCTACAGAACCCTGGTTGTACTGGAACTTTCTATGTAGACCAGGCTGATTTCAAATTCACAGAGATCCTCCTGCCTCTGCCTCTTGGGTGCTGGGTTTAAAGGTGTGCACCACCACACCTGGCTGCTGTTTTAGATTTTAGAGATGGGGGTCTCCCTATATTGTCCGAACTCATACTGAACTCCTGGGCCCAAGTGATGGTCCTGCTTAAGTCTCCTAAGCAGCTAGGGTCACAAGGAGGCTCCCTTATGCCCGGCTCAAGGTAGGCTTGGGTGGGGGGTTCTAAAGATGTGTGTGTGTGTGTGTGTGTGTGTGTGTGTGCGCGCGTGTGTGCATAAGAAGATCTAGTGGATCTTCCTCTATCATCCTCTGTATATTTTTGTAGCAAGATCTCTTCTTGGGCCAGGGCTCATGTGTTCTTAGCTAAGCTGGAAACCAGCTGTCTGTCTCCTTCTAAACCGGAGTTACAAGTACACACTGGATATTTGGCTTGTTACATGGGTGTTAGGATCCAAACTCTGGTCCTTATTATTGCAAGATAAATCTTTTAACTGCTGGGCCATCTTTCCAATTCCTCGATTTTTAAAATTTTTTAAATATTTATTTATTTGTTTATTTAGACAAGGTTTTACTATGTAACCAAGGCTGGCCTCAAACCTATAAAACCTGAAATCCTCCTGCAGAAGCCTCCCCAGGCTGCAATTAAGGTATGGGTTAACCACATGCTGCTCTCCACTTGAACTGATACAGTAAACTGCCACATCTGCACCTGCCCACTGACTTCCTGCATCACACTGCTAGAAGAGCTGGCTGTCACAGAACTGGCCACTAGACTGTCTTTCCTCCAAAGGGAACTTACACCACGTAGTTGATGGCACCAAAGGTATTGGTCAGAAAGCGCATGTGTCTGACACCGAGTAGAAGAACATCAGGGTCCTTCTGTTTAACATAATCCAAGAACGTAAATTCTGTTCGGTAGGACGTGGAAAACTGAACAGCAGCAAACTGGGGCAGAGAGGAAGGAATAGTATGGGGTTACTGGTCCTGCCTTGCTGTCCCGTTCCAGCCTGTTTTCCTCCCTGCTGGGAACCCAGGGCCTTGCAATTGCCACCCCACCCCAGTCTCTGCCTCTTACGCAGACCCTGAGGAACCCAACTCCACACCCCTGCCCCCAAATCATTCTGGAAAATGAACATAAATATAAACAGATGTAGAAACAACATTAAAGAAACCTCTGCTTTTTTTTTTTTTTTTTTGAGCTGAGGATAGAACCCAGGGCCTTGCACTTGCAAGGCAAGTGCTCTACCACTGAGCTAAATCCCCAACCCAAAGCTCCTAGTCTCTGGGCCCACCTAACTCACCCGTAGGGATGGCTCCCAGTAACCACGTCCGTGAAGCCACTTAACTAGACAGAGTTAACTCAGCCTGGGACGCTTTGTCAGTCAGAATCTCTTTAGAAGGGGACTTTGCAGGAGGAATCAGCTGAGAGGAAGCTGCTCTTTTGGAACTTTATCATGCAAATTTAGGAGTTTGGTACAGGCCAGGAAATCTAAAGAGAAGCCTGTCTACAGAGAAGGTGGAGAGGAAAGACAGAGACAAACACAAAAACGTGCCACAGAGAACCGGGCCGCTTTTGACTCACTTTTGACTTGGTGCTGCCAGTGGTCTCATGCTTTCTGGACACACACCTCACAATATGTTTTCGTCTGGTGGCGTCTTGGGTCTGCAACTAAGGATCCCAATGTGTGGATGTGCCTACCTGGTAGGAGGTGTTACTGAGTTTCCTCATCACATCCTTCATGAAGTCCAAGATATTTTCAAATTCATGTTTGTGCAAGCTCCCGGAGCCATCGAACAGAAACACCAGGTCCACCTTGCCCTTCATGCACTCTGCAGAGACCACATGCAAACAGGCCCGACGGACCACATTTGGCCTGCTGTGCTGGCTCCTGTGGAAGCCAGCGCCTCAGAGGTATTTTTACCCACAAGATCTCCAATTCCTTACCCTGATAAGCAGGATACCCTTGTAACATAGGTCCCCCCAGACTCTGGGGAAAGAGGAAACACTGGCCACTGAGGTAGGTGTTCTGATCACATGTTCGAGACAGTCCCGGATCACAGGCCTGAAGGCAGCAAAGGGGGAAAAGTTAAGGCTTCCTTGTGTTATGTGTCTTTCAAGCTCTGACACCAGAGAATAAGAGCCTTCGGAATCCTGTCCCCTCCCTCACTTCCAAGCGGCTTGCTTTCCTTTCTTCCTTCCTTCCTTCCTTCCTTCCTTCCTTCCTCCCTCCTTCTCTCTCTCTCTCTCTCTCTCTCTCTCTCTCTCTCTCTCTCTCTCTCTCTCTCTCTCTCGGATTAAAGGTATGCGCCACCATGCCCAGCCCAACCAAACGGCTTTCAAAGCAAAGCATCTCTGCCTCTAAGGGTCTCCACACCCCCAGTGCCAGCGTTCTGTAACAGTGGATGCTCACCACCTGTGGAGCGACAGCTAACCTCCTTAGTTCATCACAGTGCCCTACATTTCCAGGACTACCCCTCCCAACCACACAACTTTCATGCACCAAATCGACACCTCACCATTCCAGAATAGACAGTACTGCTCTTTGCATTTATAACTACAGACCAGAGTTTACAGACAAGGCTTTTGTCCTTTGTACATCTTTGTATCTTACAGCCTTACCCTATGGAATCTAACCCAGGGCCTGACCTGTAATAGTAGTTAAGTAAACAAGTTACAAGTAAACACACCATCATCACCTGGGGCGTGGAGGCACATGCCTTTAATCTCAGCACTGGGGAGGGTGAAGCAGGAGATGGTCAGCCTGGGCTACATATCAGGGCCCTATATCAATTAAAGCAACAATAACAACAACAACCCACTAACTGTACAAATTTGCAACTATTAGAACATTAAAAATAATTGTAAGTAGCCTGTATATAGATGTGCTGTGTAGCTCAGTTGGAGGCAGGAGGACTAAGTAGTTCAAGGTCAGCCTCAGCTATGTAGTGAGTGTGAGGCCAGCCCAGACTATGTGAGAAAGGCAGGAAGACACTGGCTCCTACTCAGTTCTCCGAAAGCATTAGTTGAACCCGAATCTCTGATGCTGCTAACATTTTATCAGGTCTTTCATTTATTTCTTTTTCCTTTCTGAGACAAGGTCTCATTATGTAGCGCAGGCTGGTTTGTAACTATGCAGCCCAGGCTGTCTCAGCTGTGCCTGTGCTGGAATTATAGGTCTGTACCCCCATATCTGGCTTCTCTTTCCCGGTGCTCAGCTCCCCAGACCCTAATAACATCACATAAAATTCTTACCAAAAGGCTTCCATCGGTGGCGTCTGTCACTACGGTCATTCCCAAGTATTTGGAGGTATAATTAGAACCTGTACACATCAGAAAGGTAATATGGAGGAACTCCGGCCATCAGGTGTGTTGGGGCCAGCCTCAGTTTCCCTGGGACCCCACTTCCCTCTCCTTCCTCCTTACTCACCATGCAGGCTGAGCTGCTGGCAGGAACCACTGCTTGGATGACACTGATAGAGACTTCCTGTGCTGTTCCCCTCACCTGGAGCTCCCACGACAACCCTGATGGAAAATCTCACTTGTGAGATGAAGTTGCCTAGGACTTTGCCTACCCATCCTTCTTTTCTTATTTCCTACCCATTTCTTCTTCCTTCCTTCCTTCCTTTTCTTTCTTTTTTTTTCTTCTCTTTGAGACAGGGTTTCACTATACAAGTATCCCTGATTAGCCTAGAACTTGCTATGAGACTAGGCTAGTCTTGAACTCACAGAGATCAACTTTCCCTCTCTCTCCCAGTGCTGAGAGTACAATTGTGCACCACCACACCAGGCTCTTTTGTTTTGTCTTTTTGTTTTTTTCAAGATGGTTTTTTTTTTTTTTTTTTAAGCCGTGGCTGTCCTAGAACTAGTTCTGTAGACCAAGTTGGCCTTGAACTCACAAAGATCTGCTTGCCTCTGCCTCCTGAGTATCAGAATTAAAGGTGTGTGCTACCACCGACCAGCTATGTATCTTAACAAGTTCTTCAAAGTGATGCAAGACTGGCTGTTGAGATAGTTCTGTGGGTAAAGGTGCTTAACCAGCCTGGCAACCTGAGCTTGCTTTGCTCTCCAGGACCCCAGTGGTAGAAGGAGAGAACTCCAGCAGGTGCCCTGACTTCCACAAGTGCACTATAGTATTCATAGACACACACACCACCAACGACAATAATCATATGCTAAAAAACTCGCTGTCAAAGCCATTCAGCTCTTACTCTTCAGGGGAGCTCCTCTGTGCTCCCTCTCTCCCAACAGCCAAACAGCATCATTCTAGAACATTACGACTTCTTTCCATTTGCAGTCTGGAAGAGCAGGCTGTCAGATGGACACCTTGGGACGTTATTCCCTTAGTTATCAACTCCAAAGTTATTTTGTGATGATGACACAGGCCTGGCATTTCTGCTACTCAGAGACAGAGGCAGAAGAATAGTAAGTCCCAAGCTAGCCATGGGATTTTAATAAGACCCTGTCTCAAAATAAAATAAAAAAGAAACCAGGTCCGGTGGCACCCCAGAGGTAGAGGCCAGGGCATCAGAAGTTCAAGACTATGCTCAGCTACACCAAGTGTGAAAGCCGACTGATCTACAGACCCTGTCTCCAACCACAGCAAACAATGAAGGCTGAGGATGCAGCTCAGTGGAGAGCTTGCCTAACACACAAATCTAGTGTTCAAACACCACCACCACCACCAAAGCCATCAATGACCAAGCCTGCCTATGATGTGCTCAACTAGGTTATAAATTAGGAAGGGTGGGGGAGGTTCCCTAGACACTCATGCAGCACATTACCCACCACCCTCATTGTGTGGTACTGGAGAGCCTTCCCCTGTCTCAAAGAGTCCATCCAGGAGATACTTGCAGAAGTGAGGCCAGTTCCTGAAAGGTGACATCCCACCTCACCCCCGGCTTTCTGACCCTGGGCAGATGTGGGGCCCTGCACACTCTGCTGGTGGTGGAGGGGAGTTGAAAGGGTAACAACTCACCCATCTCCAACCTCCAAGACCCGGTACCCAAAGTGTCTTCCAGCATGTGCCAAGAAGCTCTGCGCATGCCGCGTGTCCAGGTTGTAGCTCCAGGCCTTGACTGGGGAAAGCAAACCCAATCAGCTGCTTCCTGTCTGGACCCCACATCCCACGTGCTGCCCCAGGGCCTCTTCCTCTGAACCCAGAGGCTGCCAACACCCAAGCAGAGATGGGCTGGTGCCAGGACTTTCCCTCCAAGAGCCTGGACTGGAGAACAGGAGATGATCTAGTCTGTCTCCCACAGCACAGGCAACTCCTCCCAGGCCCTGAGAACTCTACTTCCCCTTGGACCTACTGGCAAAGAAGGAAGGGTAAGAAGGCGGAGGCCCATGAGAAAGCCAGGCAAAGAGGCCCCCAAACAGAGAATGAACAAGTTCCCAGGCAGGGACCAAAAGAGGGTGCCCTGAGGCCCCATGGCTGCCCTACACACTGCTCTTTTCTGGGGGTCTTGCAGCCCAGCACTGAGAACCCCAAGGACCAGCCTCATTGAATCTCCATATCTTATGCCCAACAGGGGGCTGAACTCAAGCTCCCAACTCTACCCACCAGGCACAGGTATCTCCTGAACCTTTAGAATTCAACACCCTCCCCTCCAGCAAGCGTGTCATCCACAGACAGCTAGAGTATCAGCCACAGACTCTAAACTGTCCTTTTCTGGCCCAGCCTTCCTTACAGTCAGACTTAGAACCCTGTGTCCTGGGATGTCAGGTGTGAGGTTACCCTTATTTATTCAAGTGAAGGAGGGGGGTGATGCTTCTGAAAGGGAAAGACTTGCTGGAAATTCCAAGGAGAGCTAATACAGTGGAGGTGGAGCAGGTAACCCAACCCCAAATTCTCCTCCCAACCCTGGGTCCCACCAACCGCCTCCCCCCCACAGCTTCCTCCCCAGGCTTTTCTCTCCTCGCCCTGACTTCATGTGGTCCCACTATCTCTCTGAGGTTCCTGGGGCCCACATCGCTTGCGCCACCCGACCCTTAGCAGTGGCTCCTCATTTTCTTCAGCTCTACAAAGCCTTCTCGTCTCCCCTGTCACAGATGACGTCCCTTTCCCCATCCCTCCTGGATTTCCTACCAAACAGCTGGAGGCCCCATAGCAACAGTCTGGGGTCGGTGATGCGGAAACTCATCGGCGCCAAGGAGGGACCTGTGGGTCCAGCCTCAGTTTCTGAGAGCTCTTGAGAGTTCCTGGCCACCTAGACAGGGTAGAAGAGGGAAATGGCGATGCCTCTTGCATGGGGCCCCTGGCAGTGTGACTTTCTCAGGGCCGCCAGGCTGGTGACACTGAGTGGGGGTGGAGGGAGGGGTATGCTCCTGCTGGGGTTGTGAAACCTCTGCGTTCAGAGAGGAAGTATAAGCAGGTTAGATAGGCTTCCTGTGCCTGCTTGCATTTTCACATCATCCAAGAGCAGACAGCAAGGCGGTTAAAGGATGGCCACTCCAGCTGCGCAGCCCCAGTCCCGGAAGACCTTCAAAGCGCGAGAGGGGGGGAGGGCATGTGAGAGAGAGGGTTTGCCAGGGGCTCAGAGAGGGGAGAAGTGCTGAAATTATATTATCATCTAAAACAAAACTAAACAAAAATAGGAGGTCTGCTCAGGAAACAACCCTCAAGCGATGCTGCTGAACCACAGAGGAAGAATGTGGGTGATAAGATGGGGAGATAGAGCCTGGAGCAAGCTACAGAATGGAATCTTCCAGAGCTAATTTTGTTTCTTAAAAAAAAAAAAAAAAAATGAAATAAGCCGGGTGGTGGTGGTGGCGCACGCCTGTAATCCCAGCACTCGGGAGGCAGAGGCAGGCGGATCTCTGTGAGTTCGAGGCCAGCCTGGTCTACAGAGCGAGATCCAGGACAGGCTCCAAAGCTACACAGAGAAACCCTATCCCGAAAAAATAAAAAAATAAAAAAAAAAAATCAATTACTATTTATTAGCCGGATGGTGTGGGGCATGTCTTCAGTCCCAGCTAGTTCTGGGCTAGCCTGGTCTAGAGAGCAAGTTCCACAACAGGCAGGGCTACAGAGAGAAACCCTGTCTCAAAACAAAACAAAACAACAACAACAAATTCAATTACAGAGCCGGGAGATGGCTCGGTGGATAAAGAGACTTGTGGTGCTAGCCTGACCACCGAGTTCCACCCCAGAGCCCACACAAGGTCAAAGTTGTCCTCTGACCTCCATGTGGACTCCCCTCCTCACACACGTGATAATTTAGAAAACCAAGACTTTATAAATGAATATACTTTTGGGTTGGGGGTTTAGCTCAGTGGTAGAGCACTTGCCTAGCAAGCACAAGGCCCTGGGTTCGATCCTCAGCTAAAATAAATAAATAAATAAACTTTTAAAATTTAAAAATAAGTCATTCTGTTTGTTTTTTTTTGTGCTCCCCCTCCCCCGCAGTGCAGGGATCAGACTGATGGCACATACCTGATGCGCTGTTTGCTGTTGCTGACCTACACCCCTCAGTTCATATTATTTATGTTTCAAATGAGCAAAAGGTTTAGGAAGACATTTCTTTCTGTGGTGTGGGCATCGATTCCAGGCCCTGTGTGCTAAACAAGCTATATCCCCAAACCGGGCAGACATATCTTTTTTTTTTTTTTTTTCTGGAGCTGAGGACTGAACCCAGGGCCTTGTGTTTGCTAGGCAAGCACTCTACCACTGAGCTAAATCCCCAACCCCGGCATTTCTTTTAAAATGATATATAAATGGCCAACAAAGAGTTGAGGGGATTTTGAGGGGATGCTCAACAATATTAGTCCTTAAAGAAAGGGCAGAGCCGGGCATGGCAGCCTGCAATCCCCACACTTGGGTACGGAGGCGGGAGAGCAAGCTAATATATGCCACGATGCAGACCCTGAAGACAGACTCCGTGAGAGCAGCCAGGCACAAAGGCTCATAAGTGGAATTTCCTGAGTCCTGGGCACAGAACAAGTATACACTTTTGTGTGTGTGATGTTGGTACTCAAATGTAGCACCTCAGGCCTCTGGTTAAGTTATCTACCATTGAACTTCAGTCCCAGCCTAGACAGAGAACAGAAGAGGAGCTGTGAAGGAGCCAGAGAGAGTGGCTGCTAGTGGGTTTAACCTCTGTAATTAATATTTAATGTTCTGGGCTTGATAGTAGAGATAATCATACAACTTTATGTTTATGAACATATATATATATATATATATATATATATATGTTGTTGTTGTTGTTTTGTTTTGTTTTGTTTTGTTTTGTTTTTCTCAAGACAGGGTTTCTCTGTGAATCCCTGGCTGTCCTGGAACTCACTCTGTAGACCAGGCTGGCCTCAAACTCACAGAGATCTGCCTGTTTCTGCCTTCCAAGTGCTGGGATTAAAGGCAGACATGTGTGTGTGTGTGTGTGTGTGTGTGTGTGTGTGTGTGTGTGTGTGTGGTTTTGGTTTAAGATAAGGTCTCTATTGGCCCAGGCTGGCCTCATACAGCAATCTTCCTGCCTTGGCCTTACAGGAGCAACACACCTGGTCTGAATATATCAACAGGGACTGAATTGGCCACTTACTTTTTGACATGTGTCAAAAATGTGCAGTGGAAAGAACACAGCTTAGTCAACAAACTGCTTGCAAAGCTGGATGTTTCCTGCAGAAGGGTGAAATGAAAGCACTCTTCTACCTTGAAGAAAAATCAACCCAAAGTGGATCAAAGTCACTTCAAGATATGGGTGGAGGCCAGTAGTGGTGGTGCTCACCTTTAAGCCCAGCACTTGGAGGCAGAAGCAGGGGGATCTCTGAGTTTGAGGCCAGCTTGGTCTACAGAGTGAATCTCAGGCAAGACAAGACTACACTTGAAGAGAGAGAGAGAGAGAGAGAGAGGGGGAATAGACTTTTATCAAAAGAAGATATATAGAAAATGGTCAATAAGTATTTTTAAAAGTGTTCCAACATCCCCAAGTACTCAGAAAGATCTACATTAAAACTACTTTGAGATCCTACCCTGCCATAGTGAAAAATGGCTGTCATAAAGAAGTCTGACAACAAACACTGATGAAGATGTGGGAAGAGAAGCTCTTACTTCCCTGGTGGAAGTACAAACAAATACAGCCATTGTGGAAATCAATATGGAGGCTTCTCAAAAATTAAAACTATAACTACCGTATGACCCCCAGCTCTACTACTCCTGGGCATGTGCTCTAGGGTCTCCATACCCTACCACAGAGACATTTACTCACCATGCTTAGTATTTTTGTACTTAACAGTGACAGGGAAACTGAACGGGCTTAGATGCCCATCAACTGATCGTGGATGATAAATATGTAATGTATATACATACTGGAATTTTACTCAGATGTAAAGAAAAATAAAGCCATGGAATTTGTGGAAAGATGAATGGACCTGGAAAATATAACATTAAGTGAAGGATCTAAACTCATAAAGACAAACATAATATTTCCGCCCACCCCAGGATCCTAGCCTGTAAAGTACACCTGTATTTGTATAAACAGGTGTAAGTATGGGTAAAGTCTAAAGACCCTAGAAGGGAGCCTGGTGGTGGTGGCACATGACTTTAATTCCAGCACTCAGGAGGCAGAAGCAGGCAGAACTTTGTGAGTTTGAGGCAAGCCTGGTCTACAAAACAATTTCCAGGACAAATAGGGCTATTTATTACACCAAGAAACCCTGTCTTAAAAAACCCACAAAAAAGGGAAAAAAAGATTTACCTTTCTTTGGGAGTGGATGAGGGATGTGGTGGGGGAGGGGGAGGCAGGGGGGGGGGGAAGGTGGGAGAGGGAACAGGAGCAGAGGAGAGAGGGGAAATTGTGGTTGATATGTAAAATAAATTTTAAAAATTTAATTAGGCCAGGCGGTGGTGGCGGACGCCTTTAATCTCAGCACTCGGGAGGCAGAGCCAGGTGGATCTCTGTGAGTTCAAGGCCAGCCTGGTCTACCAAGTGAGTTCCAGGAAAGGCGCAAAGCTACACAGAGAGACTCTGTCTCAAAAAAACAAAAACAAAAATTTAATTAAAAAAAAAAAAGAGTTCAAGATCACCCTCAACTACTTTGTGAATTCAAGGCCAACCAGGAGTACACAAGACCCTGTCTCAAAGGCAAAACAAAATAATATTTGTATGTGTGTATTTCGAAAATCTAAAGGATGAGATCGGTGCAGTGGTTCAATGTGTTAAGGGGCTTTTTGCCCAGGCTGATGACTTGAGTTCAGTCCCTGGGATCCATCCACACAGTAAAAATTGAGAACCAACTCCTCCAAAAGTGGACTTCTGACCCACACATGTGACACATGTCTTTTGTCCCAGCACTTGAGAAGCGGAGGCAAACAGATCTCCGGGTTCAAGGCCAGCCAATTCTACAGAGTGAATTCCAGGATAGCCAAAGCTACACAGAGAAACCCAGTCTTGAAAAAACAAAATAAATTAATAAACGAAAATCTAACAGATATACAAAAATATTTTCCCTTTGAGACAGACTGGTGTTGAACTCCTAAACAACGGAGGGTGACCCTGGACTCTCCTGCTTCCAGCACTGTTGTGCTGGGGTCACCGCCGAGTGCCACCACCTGCTTTACAGACTCAGGGCTTCTCGCCTCCAGGGAAGCGATAGCACTACATCCCCAGCATCTCTGCAACCCAATTCTAAATAGTAGCTACTTCTGTAGAAGCTTTGTATGTTTGTTTGTTATCTGATTTTTTACAATAAGAATGCATAATTTTACTATTTATTTTTTAAATCATAAAAACAGGGCATCGTGTCACAGAAACCCATAATCCCAGCTACTTGAGAGGCTGAAGCAGGAGGCTGGCAAGTTTGAACCTCGGTAACTTAGGAAGAGTCTATCTCAAAAGAAAAAGAATAAAGAGGTTACTGGGAGCAGGAAGGTCAGTGGAAGAAGTACTTGAAAGTGGATCCTGAGGAGGGAAGGAAAGGGAGAACAGGAGGAGAGGTGAGGAGAGAAAGGGAGGGAGAGAGAATAGTGGTAGGGTCCTGGAGAAGTCTCACAAAAGACCACCCTCCATGTGCGCAATCAGAAATTATCTCAAGAGTAAAAGTGCCAGCATGCTGGGGCCGCACATTGGAGACAAAGGCCACAAACTGACCTGAGAGAAGCCTGCAGGCTCTTTTATGTACAGGTAAAGGAATTCTAAAGGCAGTGAGGTCATTCTCTCTAGGATTGGCTCACATGAGAGGCAATCATATTTGTACATTCCTGATTGGTTAGGGCTGGCAGGAGTTGGCTAGGGCTACCGTTTTCCCATTTTGGGACAAGTCCTAGGCTCTGTCTTTATTTGGTTATTGCCTTGAGATACTGTGGGGGCTGGTTCAGGCCTGGTGAGTGCAGTTCCCTTTGTCCTTTGCAGTCGGGGGCATTGGTGATTAATTGCCTTTGTTTGTGTCTTCCTCAAAAACTGTCTGTCCAGTTTCAAGAGGCAGGAACTGAGGCTTAGTTCTTAACTGTGTTATTAAGAGCCTGTCCTGGTATTTGCTTAGCTTTCTCAAAAAGGAAGGGAGAGAGGTGGGGGATAGAGATGGGGGAGGGAGGAAGTGGGGAGAGAGAATGATAGGAGGGAGGGAAAGAGGAGAAAAGGAGGAGAGAGACAGAGAGGAAAGAGATGGAGGGAGAGAGGGGGGGTGCGGGGAGACAGAGAAACACAAACAAGCAAAAGAGTAAGTAACCATTCTTTTGTTTTTATTTTAACTTTTTGTCTTTGAGACAACCTCACTGTGTAGCCCTGGCTGACCTGGAACTCTCAGGGATCTGCCTGCTTCTTCCACTCAGAGTGCTGGGACTAAAGGTGCCACCGAGTCTGGCCTTGCTTTTTTCTTTCTTTTCTTTTTGTTGTTGTTGTTTTTCAAGACACGGTTTCTCTGTGTAGCTTTGTAGACCAGGCTGGCCTCGAACTCACAGAGATCCGCCTGTCTCTGCCTTAGAGTGCTGGGATTAAAGGCGTGCGCCACCACCGCCCAACTGGCCTAGTTTTCATTTTGGTGTGTGTGTGTGTGTGTGTGTGTGTGTGTGTGTGTGTGTGTGTGTGTACACCATAGTAGGTATGTGAAGGTCAGAAGACAACTTTGGGGAGTCTGTCCTTCATTCCACCTCACTGAGGCAGGGATCTCTCTGTTCCACATGCTGCTTGCCAGCTTCTGGCATATTCTCTCCAGATGCTGGCCACTGTGTCAGATGTTTTAGAGGGCTCTGGAGTCCGGGCTCAGGTCATCAGGCTTGGGCAGGCTTTTATGTATCTCTATTTTTGTTTTGAAACAGGGTCTAGCTCTATAGCCCGGGCTAGCTTCAAACTCAAAGTAATCTTCCTCCCACAGAGCACCACATGATGGGATTACAGGTGTGAGCCATCACATCTGGTGAGCATATTCATTTATTAATTTATCAGTCTAGTTTCTGCAGTCTGCTTAGACTGTAGAACAAAATACTTTGTGTCTTGGGGAGTTTTCATTTTCCTCAAAAATGGCACTGTCTTCCTTCTGTTTCTTGAAGACCATACCTCTAGATATCTGTGCATTGGGGCTAAATTTCAGCATAAATTCTGGGGGAAACACAATATTCAAACCCCATGGCTCCCAATATGCATGCTATTGTGGGTTGTCACCAGAGAAGACTTCTCAGATGTGGGTTTCAGCCGATAGAACGTCTTTATTAGTCTACCAGCAACTGCACGGGTCTTCAGGATCCCAGAGAAGCCCCGAGCCTTTCTCGGGGTGAACTTTTAAGCACAAAAACCATGTCCTGGATTGACATACTTCAGTCAACAAGAACAGTTAGCCAGAAGAAGAACTATAGACGCCAAAAAGCAAGCTTAGCACATTTAGAGACTTTCCCAGACCTGTGGACTTGGATGGATTAGGCCTTTGTTTTAGTTTTGACAGGCTGTATTGTCTGTGTGCTTCTGTGTATTCATAGAAGTCAGTTGTGCTAAGGTCTGGGGCTGTTACACATGCCTTTTTCATTTGCAAAATATGTTTGTTCTATCCCAAGATGGCCTCAAAAATAACTCAACATCAACTTTACAGCCTGAACCCTAAATCTCTCTCTCTCTCTCTCTCTCTCTCTCTCTCTCTCTCTCTCTCTCTCTCTCTTTTGAGCTGAGGACCGAACCCAGAGCCTTGTACTTGCTAGGCAAGCGCTCTACCACTGAGCTAAATCCCCAACCCCATCTCCCTCTTTCTTTAGACATGGTAGGGTTTCTTGTATAGCTCTGGCTGACCTGGAACTTTTTCTGCAGACCAGCCTGGCTTAAAACTCAGAGATCTGTTTGTCTCTGCCTCCTGAGTGCTGGGACTAAAGATGTGTGCCATTACACCCAGCTCCTAAATTGTCATCTCAATTGGATTCAGGTGGAACTTAATGTATGGTTCACCCTGAGGCTGAAGAGAATCGGTTTTTCTTCCAGTATGGAACCCGTCACATAGAGCAAGTCAACGGAGAACATGAGTAGAATGAGTGTTCTCATTACAAAAGGGAGAAACAGACAGCAGTGGTGGTGCACACCTTTAGTCCCAGCACTCAGGAGGCAGAGGCAGGCAGATCTCTGTGAGTTCAAGGCTAGTCTGGTTTATAGAGCGAGTTCCAGGACAGCCACAGCTACACAGAGAAACCCTGTCTCAAAAAAAACAAAAATGAAAAATAGGAGAAATTGGAAGTTAGAAGTCCAGCAGGAGTGTAGGGCAGGAATACGGAAGGAAACCTTCACAGCTGAGTGAGATAGAGAAATCCAACAGTCAGAACTGAAGCAGGGGATTTTGTTGCCTGAGCTACCCAAGCTGGGGCTCTCAGCCCCAAGGGATCTGATGCCTCCACCTGGCCGTCCTAGAAACTCTACACACATAAATTAAATAAAGACTTAAAAGGAGAAAGGGACAGGCCATCCCTTAAGAGTCTATAGAGCACGACACTAACACCATGGTAAGGGCAGAACTTCTAGTGTGTCCTCAGAGCCTAGAGGAAGGGGGGGGGGGGCAAACAGGACAGCTGGGCACCGTAACACACACCTTTCATTCTGGGAATTGGACCCAGGGCCTCACGTCAAGTTCTGCTGAGCTATACCCAGTCCAGTTCTCAGTTATTAGTAACACCTTGGGGTCTGAGTTCCAATATGGGTGTGGAGACATGTATTTGAACCATAGCAAATACCCAGTTTTTCCCCCTTCTGTTTAAGAACTATGAGACTTAGGAAGCCGCGAGGCTCAAGAGTTACGGGAAGTCAGGGGGCCAAACCAAGAAAGTGATTCCCCTGAGGAAGTTGGCCACAAAGATCTCGGGCTGGGACCACATCGGGGAAGTCCTGAGGCAGCAAGTCTATATATATATATATGTCTCTCTGTCTCATGTCTCTCTCTCAAACACACACACACACACACACACACACACACACACACACACACACACACCTTCCTAGTCAGTTATCAGGTCCTGTCCTTTGAACTATTTCTCATCCCCATCCCTTCAGTTCAGACTTTTCTTTGACCCTCCCTGGCACCGATGGTCATAAGCACAGCTCTTCTCCCTCAAAGGGACTGCCATCTTAACCTCAGAAATGACTCTCTTCTGCTTTGCAAACTTCTGACAGCTGGCCATGGTGGCACATGTCTGAAATCTCAACATTTGGGGGCTGAGTCAGGAAGATCAGAAGTGCCAGGCTAGCTTGGAATCCATGAGACTCTGTCAAGGAAACAGAACGAGAAAGCTGGCTTCATGCATTTGTTTTATGGTACCAGAGTTCGAGCCCAGGATCTTGTTCTTGCTGATCTAACTCATAAGCCCTTGCTAGTCAGACCCTTAGCCCTGGCTTTGTGTTTGTTTGGTGGGGTTTTGTTGTTGTGTTGTTATTGTTTTTATACAGTTTTATTGTGGTGAAGTTATAGAAGTAGATTCAAAATACTTTTCTTCTAAAGGTACAGTTAATTGACTTGGGGTGGGGTTTAAAAATGCATCACAAATTTAGGTGAGGAACATTTTAAGCTGGTTTAGATGGTAACCAAGATGAACTTCTGCAAACTCCTTTTGTTTTTATTTTACGTGCCTTGATTGGTATTTTGCCTTCATGTATGTTTGTGTGAAAGTGTCAGATCCCCTGGAACTGTAAGTTTCAGACTGTTGTGAGCTGCCGTGTGGGTGCTGGGAATCAGCAGTGCTCTTGACCACTGAGCCGCCTCTCCAGGCCCTGCAAACTCCTCTTGATACAGACCACACCGAGTCCTCTTCCAGACTCCATCTGTGCCACACAGGCCACTGGCACACATCTGGATTTACAGAATATCTTTTTTTTCCAGGGGGAGGGGGGTTGGCTTTTCGAGACAGGGTTTCTCTGTGTAGCCCTCAGTGTCCTGGAACTTGCTCTATAGACCAGGCTGGCCTTGAACTCAGAGATCCGCCTGCCTGTCTCCCGAGTGCTGGGATTAAAGGTGTGCACCCCCACCGCCCGGCCTGAACCCCTGCTTGAAACAGAACCTGACAGTAAGGAACCCCAAGTGAATTTCAGTAAGCTGCTTTAATGACGTGACTACTGACACACGCAGTCCACAAAGCCTTGTCCGGTCCACTATCAGGAGCAAATGCAAGAATAGGAATCTTGCAATAGAAGAAACCAAATCAGCTCACTGATCTCTGAGGGAAGAACCCTGCCTGCTGAGGGTGCTCTGGGATGAGAGCCCAGGCTGGTGCTGTTCAGGCCAGGCTCTGCAGATAGGGCACAGCCCTGACTGGAAACCCATTCTAGGCCTACGCTCTTCGTTCCTGATTTATAACCGAGAGGCCATGGCATCTCTGAGAAGCCCTGCTTCCAGAGTGACCTCACTGCTCCGACAGCAGTCAATGGTGTAATCAGGAAATGGCAGCATGTTTGCAAAATCTGTCACCACCGAGATTGTTCCTCTTGCCTTTGTTATCTGTCAGTCAAAGAGAGCACAGATCAGATCTACAACTCTCCAGTAGCATGGTGCCACTCACCGGTGATCCCAGCTCTTGGGGCTGTGAGTTCAAAGCCAGCATGGACATGTGGTGACGTTCCAAATCAAAAACATAGCAAAGCAAAGGCTGGGACTGTACCTCAGTGAAGGAGCATTTGCCTTGTGTGTCGGCTGTTCTTGGTTGTCAGCTTGACTACATCTGGGGTTAAACCCAAATGGCTGGGTACACCTGTGATAGATTTTTCTTCTTTGAACTATTTGAAGTGAGAAGACCCACCCTAAATTCAGATCTTTGGAGGTGGGGAGATCCCCTTTAAATCTGGGCCACACCTTCTGATGGCGGCCTCTATAAAGGACATAGAAGAAGGAAGCTTTTGCTCTTTGCCTGCTTGCCCTTGATCTCACTGGCAAGTCCATTCGTTCACTGGTATTAGAGCCTACTTCTTCAGGATTTTGGCCTATACTGAAGACCAGATGAGATATCCAGCCTTATGAACAATTAATTACTGGATTCTCGGAGTTTCTGTTGGTAGACAGCCATTGTTGGACTAGCTGGACCACAGCCTGTAAGCCATTCTAAAAATCCCATATATGCATATGAACATGTATGAATGAATATACTCATTCTATTAGTTCTCTTCTTCTAGAGAGCCTTGACTAATACACCTCACAGGTGTGCAGGGGCCTAGGTTTGATCTCCTGCAGTGCATAAACAGAAGAAAAGAGGGCCAATAAGATAGCACAGCAGGTAAAGGCGCCTTCAGTCAAATCTGATTAATCTCAGAGTCCCACATGATGGAAGAAGAGAGATGACTCCTAGTAGTTATTCCCTGGCCTACACACACACACACACACACACACACACACACACACACGTACACACACACACACACACACACACACACACACACGTGTACACACACACACACACACACACACGTGTACACACACACACGTACACACACACATACACACACACACATACACACACATACACACACTCATACACACACGTACACACACACACATACACACATACACACACACACACACACGTACACACACACACACACACACACACACACACACACAGAGAAATAAATATGTAATAATTTAAAAAAAAAGTCAGGTAAAGTGGTACACACTAATCTTAGAACTGAGGATGCAGGGGCAGGTGGATCTCTATGAGTTCAAGGCCAGCCTGGTCTACATAGTGAGTTCCAGGACAACCAGAGCTACATAGTGAGACCCTGTCTCAAAAAAATTTTAATTAAATTAAATTAAAAAGAAAAAAAGAGAAAGAAAGAAAGAAAGAAAGAAAGAAAGAAAGAAAGAAAGAAAGAGAGAAAGAAAGAAAGAGAGGGTGGGGTGGGAAGGCTTTTTCTCAAAGGCACAGCGCTGAGCTGACATCAGGGGAGCTGTGGTTTAACTCAACACAGTAGATTATCTGGCCTGAGTTGGATGGCCTTGAAGAGTTCTGCCCAATAACTTGTGGCCATGACAGGTCAGCCAATGAGCTGACCCCTTCTGGAACTTGAACTGGAGATTACAGATAGGACTGGCCAGTTAAAAGTGAGAGGAGGGGTAAAGCTGTAGCTCAGGGGTAAACCACTTGCCTAGCATTCCCTAGGTTCAATCCCCAGTCCTACCAAAAAAGAGAGAGCATCTTCTCTGAATGAACACAAAATCCTTAGATGAGATAAAAGTGAAAGGGAGATCTGGCAAAGCTTGTCTAGCACGCTTAAGGCCTGGGCTGGACCCCAACACTGCATGGAAAACAAACAGAGGGTCGGAGAGAGGGGTGGGGAAGTGATATAACCATATTTCCATTAAAACCAAACCAAAATAAACCTTTTTTTCAAACTGAGAAAACAGTGTGTCTATATAGAGAAAGAGTTGCCAATGTCTTGTGACCCGGACCGGGGGTTGACAAAGAAGACTAGAAATAATGGACTCAGTGGTTAAGAGCACTTACTGCTCACACCGAAGACCCGAGTTCAGTTCCTAGCACCAACATCATGGTTCACAACCATCAACAATTCTAGTTTGAGAAGACTGGATGCCTTCTTTTGACCTCTATGGGCACCAGGCACCCACACACAGTTTGCATACATACGTGCAACAAAACATTCACACAAATAAGTAAATCTAAAAATAAAAATAAAAGACCAGCAATAACAACTGAATGGCAGCCATGCCTAATGGCTGCTCTAGTCCATATGCTGGTATATTAAACCTTTCTCTTTTGTGGCTCTTAAATCTTGCATAAGCCAAAGTGTGACAGGCAGGGAGTCTCTGGCCTACAGAGACCTCTGACCAGAAACTCTGGCCAGGATAGCCAGCTGGGGCCTTCTTACCTTCTTCCAGTCCCACCAGGCCTGATCACCCACAGCCCATGGACAAACCAGAAGCATGCACATGGGGTGGACATGCTTCTGCCTACAGTCAGCTTGTGTCCTGGCTCTCGCTCCCCACCTACCACCCCATAATGTTACACCTAGCCTGTTCAGCACCACGAAGAAGAGAGAGGCACTTACGGTTCCAAACATTTTATTAAATCGCCACATAAGAAGGTCACTGATGGATCAGGGCTGCAGGACAAGGACTCGGAACCATTTGTCCTGACAGCCCTGAGCAGGGGCAGAAGTGGGATTTATATCCACAAAAATCATGAACATTTGTTGCCAAGTTACAGTTATAATTTTCACCAATCAGGATTTAGAGATTAGGGACTTTTCTTGAATACTCCATCATTGTCAACCAATACACAATGCAAGCCTTTCAGTCCAACCAATCAGATTCATTTGTTCCTTCTGTGGCTTGGAACAGCCATAGTGTTTCCAGAGAACTAAAGATGTAGAATGACTATTTCTATGGTTTAGGGAGGAGGCTGATCAGCCATTGGAAAGTTCTCAGCTCCCCTAGGGCTTGGGAACCTGAACTTTATTTCACCCTGAAGGTAAAACAGAGTCTGAAGTCAAAATGGCGGTGCTCAGGCCAAGGGGCTTTGCCTGCTGCCTTCACTGTGGGGTGTGTGACACAGGAGCTTTGGTCAGGAGGGGTCTGACAGCAGTGTGGGGGTCACCGCAGTGCTCAAGAGACTAGAAGCGGGCTATGCCTTGGAGAGAGGAAGTCTCTACTAATCCACTGCCATAATCCAAGATATTCTGTATCATGGATCTCATAGTAGGTGAACACTGGCATTCTAAAGTTCTAGGAACTTACATGTTGGATTTTCTTCTTTGTTTTTGTTTTTTTCAAGACAGGGCTTCTCTGTGCAGCCTTGGCTGTCCTGGAACTTGCTCTGTAGACCAAGCTGGCCTTGAACTCACAGAGATCTATCTGTCTTGCCTCCCGAATGCTGGTATTAAAGGCATGTGCCACCATCACCCAGCTATATGTTGGAATTTCTGAGGGTGGGCTAAACCAAACATACCGTAACTAGGGGGTTTGTAAGGGTGGCTTGTAAGGGTGGCATTCCTTGGGGATTCTATCTACCCACAGCTGACAAGGACCACTGGGTGGCTCACTCCAGGACCTTCCTTTCCAACCTCTGGTCTGTGGTTGAGTTTGCCTATGTCCAAAAGAGCACATGGTTTACAGCCAGCGACTTGGGAGCCACTGACTGGCTGTACTTGATAGATTTTTCTTTGGGCCACCTGTTAATCTTCTGGTCCCACCCCTTAGCACCACCCTGTGTCCTGACAAACGTCTCTTTAAGGAAAAACTCTGCCCATTTCTCTCTCCTCTCCCTTCACTCCCCACCCACTCACTTTCTCTTCCCTCTTTCTGTCTCTCTGTCTTTTTATCTCTCTATTATAATAAACCATTTCCACGCAGATGCAGCCTCTGGGTTGCGAATGTCCACTCGCCGCCCTATTGCCGTGACCGAATGGAGTGGGTCGCCCGCCAGCTGGCTGCTGCATCTGAGCAGCATGCCAGCATGGTTCCCTGTATGTGTGGGATACCCACGTGCCCCCCTTACCCCCCCACCCACGTCATACAATATCATAACACCACCAGCTCACATAAAAATGACCCAGAGACTTATTATTAATTATGAAAACTTGACCTATAGCTTAGGCTAGTCCCATAAGCTCTTATAACTTAAATTAACCCATTTATATTAATCTGTGTTTTGCCTTGTGGCTTTTTACAACTCTCTTCCATCTTGCACCTACTGTTTCCTCTCTCCATCCTTCAGCATCTCTTTCACACCTTGTTTCATCTTCTCCTCTTTTCTTTCTGCCTGGAAGTCCCACCTAACCTCTTCCTGCCTAGCTATTGGCCATTCAGCTCTGTTTTAAACCAATCAGAAGGCGCCTTGGCAAAGACACATGTTCATGGTGAACAAAAAGATTATCCCACAATATGTGCCTTTGCTGTGCTGTCAATCATTTCTCCTCTGGGAGCCCGGGACTTCTGCTAGCCACAGTTCTGACTGCTCCAGGACTTCCATCTCCAAATTCATATGGGAATAGAGACCCCCGTTATTGCCTTACCAATACCACCTTTTAAACAGAGTGACAGGAGCTGCCAACTTCACATGCACTGAAATGAGAAGGCCTTAAAGGCAGGGGCCTCAATTTCCTGTCTCAGTAGGAAAACTCTAGGTCCAGGTGGAGGCAAATGTCCACCTTAAAATCATCTGTCATGGCCAAAGGAAGTCCAAAACCTTTTCTTATTCTATATCAAGCTAAAGCAAAAATACAAGTGGTGAGTAACAGGCAGACAGCAGGCGGGGGCAGCAGACGGGGGCAGCAGGCGGGGCTCACAGCACAGCAGAGGCTGACTAGGACGTGAGGCAGTCAGCTGAAGCTCCTAGCCAAGCCTTCTCCCCAAGGAGAGAACTCGGTAAACTCTTTTGGGAGTGGTTACCCACTAGCTGTTTTCAAGGACACAACTTTTTTATTTGGGTTTTGGGTGGTTGTTTGGTTTTCGAGACAGGGTTTCTCTGTGGAACAGTCGTGGCTGTCCTGGATCTTGCTCTGTAGACCAGGCTGGCCTCAAACTCACAGAAATCCATGTGCCTCTGCCTCCCGAGTGCTGGGATTCAAAGTGTGCTCGCCTGTGCTGGCCTTGAACTCATTATGTAACTGACCTCAAATTCCTGATCTGCCTGCTTCTACCTCTCAGGAGCTGGGCTTACAGGCCTGTACTACCACATCTGACTCGGGCTGGCCTTTCTTTAAGATTCATATTGTGGTTGTGGGTTTTGAAGTTTTGAGAGTGGTGTGTGGTCCAGTAAAGGGCTGTGTATTGAAAAAAAAAAAAGTGTGAGCCACCATGCCCAGCAAGGACATCAAGCTTTTAATTCCCATATCTGCTGCTTGTTTTTCTCCTCCCTACTACAGAGCGTGGGAAACAGACTAACCCAGCACCATGTGTTCTGGAGGAGGCGCGCGCGGGGGGGGGGGGGGGGGGGCTCCTTGCTCCCAGGATTGGCTTTTAACAAACTGACAAACTGAAGCAACATATGACAATATAATTTACCAATATAAATTTTTCCTTCTTAGTCCATTGTCACGGGTGTCTTGGCCTGTGAGGGAAAGCTGACTGAAGACTAAAGAGCCTGGGCAGGCTTTCCCCCTTAGCCTTGTGTCCTGCTTCCCTTCCCCCACCTTATTGGCTGGGCCTGTTTGCCCAGAATGTGCATTGCCCCATCACCACCTGCCAAAACTGGGATCCCCAGCCTGTGGGCACTGTGTCAACTTGGTCTTGCCGTATTTCATGATGCCTTTGCCTCATGGAACTTTGTCATCTAAGCGAAGACTCCTGCTGTGCACAACTCTCTTCTATGTCCCTACTATGTGCTTGGCCAGTTTTTGTGGACACGCCTCCAGAGACTCTCCAAACAGAACCATTGTGTTGCCTGCTGTGGAATAATCCTTCTGTACACTGAAGATGTGTTACTCTCATTGTTCATAAAAAGCTGACTGGCTGAGGGGCAGAGGGAATGCTGGGAAGAAGGGGTCTTGAGCCAGACTCAGGAGAAGCAACATGGGAAGTTCATGAATAAGGTAAACGAGCCTCAGGGCAGCACATAGATTAGTAGAAATGGGTTAATTTAAGTTGTAAGAGGTGGATGGAGACAAGCCCAAACTATCAGCTGAGCATTTATAATTAATAATAAATCTCTGGATGGTTATTTGGGGAGCAGCTGGTGGGACAGAGCTGATTGGCCCTCCAGATGGAAAATTCCACCTACAGTCTCCTGCAGCTCTGCCTTGGGAAAATGCTTTCTGTGTTCTATAAAAATTTGCCTGCTTGTAACTTCCTGACTTTAGCGGAGCCAGGGCAAGTCTGTTCCATCTGAATCTGGAAGGCCCTGAAGAAACTTGAATAGGACTTATGCTACCTGTCAGTCTTCTCTCTTCCATGCAGAACATTTGCAGTTAACCAAACATTTCCCAGAATGCAACTCTCAAGCCCTCTTCCGGCCATACCAGGAAGAACTCCTCCTTCAACTTCCTGAATTCTGCTACCTCAAAGTCAGTGCAATAAGGATGTTCCAGACAGGGTTTCTCTATATAGCCCTGGCTGTTGTGAAACTTGCTAGGTAGACCAGGCTGGCTTCGAACTCAAGAGATCTGCCTGCCCCTGCCTCCCAAGTGCTGGGCTTAAAGGCATGTGCCACTATGCCTGACTTCAAGAAAGTCTTTTAATATAAGGAAGATGGGCTAGGGAGGTGGCTCAGTAAAGTGCTTGCTGAGAACATGGGTTTGAATCCTCAGCACCCATTTAAAAGTCAGGTGCAATGACCCTATCCCAGAGATAGGTAGGTCCTAGGAGCTCACTGGCAAGCCAGTTAGAAGAAACAGTAAACTGTAGGCTTGTCTCAAAAAAGAGAGAGAGAGAGAACAATGCCATGTATGTACATGTATAGGAGCACACGCCTGTACATATGTGTATATATACATACATCACACAAATAAAAATAAATAAAACTATATCCTTTTAAAGATAAAAGATAGGGGTTGGGGATTTAGCTCAGTGGTAGAGCACTTGCCTAGCAAGCACAAGGCCCTGGGTTCGGTCCTCAGATCTGAAAAAAAAAAAAAAAAGATAAAAGACAAGGCAGATATAAGCTGGAGCAGAGGCTTTGCAGGCTCGTGAAAGCCTTGTACACACCAGGCCCTGGATTTGATCTTTGGCACCGCACAACACAAGAAGGATAAAAAAAAAATAAGTATCCAGCAGTAACAAGTTGGTTAAATCAATTAAAAATATCCATGTTAGCCTGGAAATGATGATTTCTGACTCTAATCCCAGCACTCAGAAGGCTGATTATGAGAACCCTGAGTTCAGCTTTCTTTGGCTACACATCAAGACTCAAGTCTTTATACTTACACACACACAATAAAGATGTGTGTGTGTGTGTGTGTGTGTGTGTGTGTGTGTGTGAGAGAGAGAGAGAGAGAGAGAGAGAGAGAGAGAGAGAGAGAACACGGGTGTGGGTGTGGGTGTGATAGGATACTATTCAATATTTAACAAAGGAGAATGATTCGCATGAGCTAACACAGGTCGTCATGAGGATGTAAGAATGAATCAGCTACAGAACAGGTGTGCTATCTTGCTCATCTCCTAGACAGGAAGTCTTCCTTTCCTGCCACATCTCTGCCCCTTTACTTAACCTCGGAGCCTGAACCCCTTTGCATGCTAGGACAGTGCTTGGAGCTATTGTGCCAGCTCTGTCTTAACATTCCTTAATAAATAGATTCAGAAGAGGATAGTTCCTGAACTTGACATTGTTATTATTTCTAGACCATAGAGATGTCTTGAGTTGTAGCTAGAGATAGAAGACAAAGTTTTGAGAAGTTTCTGGGAGCTGGGCAGTGGTGGTAGCACACGCCTTTAATCCCAGCACTTGGGTGGCAGAGGCAGGTGGATCTCTGTGAGTTTGAGGCCAGTCTGGTCTACAGAGAGAGTTCCAGGACAGCCAAGGCTACACAGAGAAATGCTGTCTTGGGGTGGGGGGGAAGAAAAGAGAGAAAAGAAAGAGCAATTTCCAGGGCCTGGAGACCTGGCTCTGTGCGTAAGAGCACTGACTGTTCCACAGGGAACCGGACATCAGGCACACAGGTGGTACACAGACATGCACGCAGGCAAATCAACCATACACTTTAGATAAAATTACATTACAACCTCACAAAAGCCTTTCTCTCTAAAACAAGAAAGAAATGGCTGCTGCTGCCTCCTCTGCTCCCTCGCCCCTCACTGCCAGCCTCACCCGCCTCCTCACTGTCTCTTTCACAGATCAGGTTTGTTCCACAGCAGCCTCTGACATGGCGCTGCCCCTGCCCTGAAGGCCTCACCCCCAGATTGTCGCTTTCCTCCTTCAAATCCATCCGGCTCCCCCAACCCTGAGTTCTCCCTGTGCAGCCCCTCCTCTGAGATCCAGATGCTCTTCCCCCCTGCCCCCCTCCCGGTAAGAGATGACTCACATTTGCCCCAGATACCTCACTGTGCCCTTCTCACTTGTGAAGGTGGGTGGTGGAGAGGGTGTGAGAACTGGGGTCTGGGTGTCAATCTCACCTCTTCCCAGGCAGTCCTTTTGCTAGAAGCCCCACAGAGTAAATTCCAGGAAGGCAGGGGCTGGAACAGGCCTAGACACAGCAACAGAGCCAAACTCCAGGGAGAGAAAGGCACCTCAGCGACTGTGGGCCTCCAGTGTTTGACTGAAGAATAAAATATAGTTTTTAACTTTATTTATTTTCAAATGTATAGGTGTTTTTCCTGCATGTCTGTCTGTCTGTGTATCACGTTTGTTCACAGTGCCCAAAGAGGCCAGAAGTATTGGATTCACTGGAACTGGAGTTCCAGTCTTGAGCCACCATGTGGATACTGGGAATTGAACCCAGATCCTCTGGCAGAACGGCCACTGCTCTTAAACCCTGAGCCAGCTCTCCAGCCCCCAGAATAAAATTCTTTTTTTTTTTTTTTAAAAAAGATTTATTTATTTATTTATTATGTATACAGGGTTCTGCCTGCATGTGTCCCTGCACACCAGAAGAGGGCTCCAGATCTCATTACAGATGGTTGTGAGCCACCATGTGGGTGCTGGGAGTTGAACTCAGGACCTCTGGAAGAACAGTCGGTGCTCTTAACCTCTGAGCCATCTCTCCAGCCCCCAGGATAAAATTCTTAACAAAGAAGTTTGATAGTGTAGCTCAGTGGTAAGGTTCTTACCTAGAATACACAGACTCCTAAAACAAAGTGAAATGGTTAGTCCTGCGATGATCTGTGGACTCGGGAGGCTGCAGGACCTGCTGCTTTCCCGGGGGACTCCGAGGTGTCCGAATTTTTCTATAGCTCAGCTCTGCTTGCTCCGCTCATTACGCACTAATCCCTCACCTTGGTTCCTCAGCCATCTACACACTTACTTATCTCATTCAGGCCTTTACTTCAAAGGCCCGTTCTCAGTGAGGCCTTCCCTGCCGAGATTACACAACAGTCACTCAAAAACTTCCCCTCAGACCACTCCTTGCTATTTATGTCTAGTGGATGCTCTCGTCTGGGACTGTCTCTCCTCACTACTGTGAGGACAGAGGGGTTCAGTCTCTTTGTGTGCGTGTTACACTCATGCATGCGTGTGTGCCATTGCACACATGTGGAAGCCGGAGGATAACTTGTAGGAGTCAGCTCTCTCTTTCTACCATGTGGGTTCCAGGTATTGAACTCAGGAACTCAGGTTGGTAGCAAGGGTCATTACCCTATGAGCTATCCTGCCAGCCTGACAACGGGGTTTGTCTGCTGTGTATCCCTCAATGCCTGGCACAGAGGGAGTCATATGCATTTTTTTTTTTTTTTTTTTTTTTGAGCTGAGGATCGAACCCAGGGCCTTGTGCTTGCTAGGCAAGCGCTCTACCACTGAGCTAAATCCCCAACCCGCATTTTTTTTTTTTTTTCTGAGACAGGGGTTCTCTGTAGCTTTGGTGCCTGTCCTGGTCTAGCTCTGTAGACCAGGCTGGCCTCGAACTCACAGAGATCCACCTGCCTCTGCCTCCCCAGTGCTGGGATTACAGGCGTGCGCCACCACCTCCCGCCCTTTTTTTAATTTTAGTTTTTAAGATAGAGTTTCTTGTAGCCCAGGCTAGTCTTGTATTTGCTATGCAGACAAGCATGATTTGCTCTCCTGGATATAGGTGTGTGCTACCTCTTCTGGTTCCCAAACTTTTGTTTGTTTTAACTGAGACATGTACCTAAAAGTTATGTATACCAGTGCGGTACCATTCTACCAAGCATTCTGGACAACTGTAAGAAGGATTATCTTGCTTTTGTTAAGACAGACAGACAGACAGACAGACAGACACACACACACACACACACACAGAGAGAGAGAGAGAGAGAGAGTGAGTGTGTGTGTGTGTGTGTGTGTGACAGGGCGCCCTCTGGAGTTCATCATGAAGTGACTGCTGTCACATGCAGGAAATTGATTTTGTTAGTGAGAGAGAGAGAGAGAGAGAGAGAGAGAGAGAGAGAGAGAGAGACGCCCACACAGGCCTAGAATTTACTGTGTAGCCAACTCTGGCCTTAGATTACAGCAATCCTCCTGCCTCAGCTTCCTGAGTGCCGGAACTACAGGTGTAATGCACCATGCCTGGCATGCACTAAGGCCTGAGATGTTAATGCACCTCAGCAGCAATTCAGGCTGTTTTAACTTCCCTGGACTGACTTTTCAACAACAAAAGTGGTTTCACACTGAGCTAGAGATGACTCAGCAGTTAAGCATACTTGCCGCTCCACCAGAGGACCCCGTTCCGGACCCCAGCCCTCACTCACATCCGGCAATTTACAGACACCTGTAACTCCAGCTTCAAACGACTTGACGCCCCTTTCTGCTGTCTTTGGCCAGCAGCACGCACACACACACACACACACACACACACACACACACACACACACACACACATAAAATATTCTTTTAAGTGGTAGTGTGGTGGTTTGATTAAAAATGGCCCTCGTAGGCGTTTAGGGAGTGGTATTATTAGGTGGTATGGCCTTGTTGGAGTAGGTGTAGTGGTGTTGGAGGAAGTGCATCACTGGGGGTGGGCTGTGAAGTCTCAAAGCTCAAGTCAGGCCTAATATGCCTCATGTTCTTCCTGCTGCCTATGGGTCCAGACACAGAACTCTCAGCCACCTCTCCAGCACCATGTCTGCCTGCATGCCTCCATGCTTCCTATGATAATAACTAAACCTCTGAACTGTAAGCATCCTCAGTTGAATGTTTTCCTTTATAAGAGTCTGGGTGGTCATGATGTCTCTGCACAGTCATAGAACACTAAGACAAGTGGGTTTTGTTTTCGGACAAGGTCTCACTTTGTAACCCTGGCTGGCCCAGAACTCACAGAGATCTCCCTATCCTGTCTCCTGGGAGCTAGGATTAAAAAGTGTGTGCCTCCATGCCCAGCAAAAACAAACAAACAAACAAACAAACAAACTGGTTTTGTAATAAGTACTATGTAATTAAAAATATATTAGTGGGACTGGAGAGACGGCTACACACATACACACACTTTTTAAAAAATGGCTACAGGCCCAAGTATCTCTGGGACTTGTTATGCAGAACTTGAACTCTTGATTCCCCTGCCTCAGTTCCCTGAGTGCGGAGATGACAGGCATGCATGACCTGCCTGGTCAGAGCCCTTGTTTGTGAAATTTCTTTGTCCTCCGATCTCCGCCCCCAGGTTTTACCTTTGCAGTCTTAGATTATGTTAGTCATTTTTGGTCACTGTGACAAATCACCTGAGTAAGAGAAGGAAAGCTGCTTAAGGGAGCCAGCAGGATGGCTCAGCACTGGCCGCCAGGATGGCTCAGCACTGGCCACCAGGATGGCTCAGCACTGGCCACCAGGATGGCTCAGCACTGGCCACCAGGATGGCTCAGCACTGGCCAGCAAGCTTTAAGAACTGAGTTTGCTCCCCGGGACCCACATAGTGGAAGGAGAAAATGAACTCCTGAAAATTGTTCTCTGCAAGTGAACACACACACACACACACACACACACACACACACACACACACACGAACACGAACACACACACACACACACACACACACGAACACACACACACACACACACACACACACACACACACACACACACACACACACACACACACACTTACATTTAAAAAAGACTCAAGGAAGGCTTTCTTTTTTCTCATGTTTGGCCATGACTGGCTGGCCCCGTTCACATGGGCCTGTAGTGAGAATGTGGAGGAGATGCTACATCATGGAGGTCAGGAACGGAAGTAAGAACAGAAAGGAGCCAGACACAAGATATGCCCTCCAAGCCCCACCCCCCAGTGCCCTACTTCCTCTGGCCTAGGCCCCACTTTCTAGTTTCTACCCCCAATGCCATCAAGTTATGAATTCATACTTGGATTAATCTATTGATCAGACCACAGCCCTCATGGTCCAATAACTTTGACATAACCGGATCCATCAGCTGGGGGCCATTTCATATCCAGACTGTAATATCAGCACACATGATTGACTACAAATGGAAGATGTGGTGGGATGGCTCTCTTGGTGACAAATAAATGGGACAGATGTTTTTAGATGCTGAAGAAGCAAAGTCACAAAGTTACCCTAGGGGGACTGAAGAACCAAAGCACCTCCATTTTAAGCAAGCCCCTAAGTCCAGTTTGAAACAGGCCTGAGTTTTGATTTTTCAGAACTGCTGATATCAAGTTAACCATCTGGTAGTGACTGTTTAACCATGGAATGTCCCAATCCTGGTCTCCATGATGATTGTTTAATCACAGAATGTCCCCACCTGAGGGCAGCCAATAAGAAACGTGATGGGCAACCACCCACCTAGCAGTAAGATAAGATAAGGTTTCTGGAAAGTCCCTAGAAGCAAGCCAATCAGAATTGTACCCATACTAGCACCCCTAGCTGATGTAACCTTGTGGATTTTGCCTTTAAAAACTGAGCTTGCAGAGGCAGGTGGGTCTCTATTTTGAGGACAGTCTGGTCTACATAGTGCATTCCAGGACAGCCAGGGCTACACAGTGAAACCCTGTCTTGAAAAACCAAAATAAATATGTAGATAGATAAGAATAAAGAGTAGAGGCACTGGAGATGTAGCTCAGTTGATAAGAGTGCTGGTCTAGAATACAACGGGCCTCTCTAAAACAAGCAAAAAATAGTTAAAGGAAACAATGCCCTTTCCAAGGGCTGCTGTGAAGACTATCTTTTTCCCCCTGAGCTCTCTTGTCATCCAGGTAAGTTTCAAGCTTGATATGTAGCTAAGTCTAGCCTTGAACTCCTGATCCTCTGTCTCTACCTCCTAAGTGCTGGGATTACAGGTGTGTCACCACATCCAGCTGGCTGCTGTGAATACTAAATGAGAAGATGAATTCATGGAAAACCGTTTGCCTCTTCATTTGTGCTTAGCAAACGACAGAAAACTGTGTAAAAGGTTTACTCACAGGTCAGCGCTAGTCCACAGACAGTGCTAGCACGAGGGGTGGAGGAGGAGCGGCCCCGCCCCGTGCAGTTTACACGCTGCGTGGCAGGGAGACAACCTGACATCCTGCAGGAACAAAGAACTCTAAACCAGAGGCAGGAGGTCAGCCTCAAGTTAGAGACTAGCCTGGCCTGCATAGTGAGACCCTGTTTCAAATACAGAATTACAAGTTTTAATTGAGACGGGAAAGTCCAAAGAACAAGAAAACAGCGGGTCCACCTGGTCTAGTCACTGTTTAACTTCCCAGGTGCTGACAGATTTAACACAACCATTTGGGTTTTTTCCCTTTGAGATAGGAGACTCCTTCAAGTGTGCCATATGCTGAGAAGCTGCAAAGGCCTTCACACGTGACTCTCTCACCTGTCACCATGCTACCTCCCAAACAGGAACTATGATCCCCAATTTACTGATATGGCAAGGAAGGGCAGGGATGGTCTATCATTTCCCCAAGGTCACAGCTTGATTGCCTTGAGTGTAAAGGTGGGAGAGCATGCTCACTGGCAGGCTGGCCCCACAGCCTTAAAGACCAAAGACAGGAGGGTGCAGGAGACCTAGCTGGGGAGCAGCAGAGTGGAGGTGGGTGGAAAGGGCTATGGGCCTAAACACACTATATATTCAAGAACTGTCCTTTGAAACACATTGTTGTGTGTAATTAATATGTCTTAAGGGAACCCTAAAAAAAATCCAAAGGTTTTTGCTTTTATATCTATTGTTTTATCACTGTACCATTTTTTTTGTTTTTATAAATTCTAAAATATGTACTTTACTTTTCTAAATTACATTTTACTTGGTGTGTGTGTGTGTGTTGTTTCAAATAACCCTGGACTTTTGAATTATAACCTGTTTTTATCCTCAAGCTATCTGTGTATTATTTCTCCTGCAGTTATACATAAAATGTTTTTACATTAAAAAAGAACAAATACTATTACATGAAATATATAGAATATACAAATTCATAGAGTAAAAAAGATTAGATGTTTTCTCAAGATGGAGAAGAAAGGAATATAGAGCAATGATTTCCTAAGTACAGAATCTCTGTTTTGTGTGATGGAAAAACCCCACAAATGGACAGTAGTATCAGGACATAATATCATGAATGTAATAAATCAATACAATTAATGTAATTATGAATACATGGATATAGTTATTGAATGAATACTGAGAATACAATCAATGAATATCACAAATGTAATTAATATGAGTGTAATTAATGAATATCATGAGTGCAATTTACAAAATAAGAAATTTTTTTAAAGAAATAAATTCTAAAATATGTATTTCACTTTTCTAAATTACATTTTACTTAGTGAGTGAGTGAGTGTGTGTGTGTGTGTGTGTATGTGTGTGTGTATAACAAGCTTTCTCTTGGGCTACACACAAGCTTCAAAACTATGACATGGAGACTTATTATTTGCTATGAATGCACAGCCTTAGCTTAGACTCATTTCTTGCTAGCTCTTATAACTTAATTTAGCCTGTTTCTCTTTACCTACATTTTGCCTCAGGCCTGTTCACCTTTCTTTCATTCTCTATGTCCTGTTTGCACTGCTTCCTCCGTGTCTGTCTAGCAGCTGCCTGGCTGGCTGGCCCTGGGCATCTCCCCTTTGTTCTCCCTCATTCTCCTCATGTTGACCTGAGCCTAGACTCCTCGTCCTATTTATTCTCTCTGCCTGCCAGCCCCACCTCTCCCTCTACTGCCTAGCTAGCTGTTGACCATTCAGCTTTTTATTAGACCAATCAGGTGCCTGAGACAGGCAAAGCACACACCTTTACATAATTATTATTAAAAACATTAACAAATGTAACACATCTTTTGCCTAGTTAAAGTACTATTCCACAACATGTGTGCATGTGGATAAGCACTTATATGTAGGTGTGTGTCCATGTATGTGGGTGTGAGTTTATATGCATGTGTGTGCATGTGCGAGCAAGCATGTGTGGACCCCTGTGGAAGTAATTCTCTCCTTCCACTGCTTCTGTCCTAGGGATCAAACTCAAGTCCTCAGGCTTGGTGACCAGTACCTTTACCCTGGAGTTTTCTTTTTGGTCCAAATTTTCCTCTTTTTAAAAAGTTGAGGCCCAGAGAGACAGCTGGGAGATTTGAGAATGCTGCCGGCTCTTCAGAGGAGCCAGGCTCAGAGGCCAGCATCTCTCTGGCCACTGTCACTCCAGTTCTGCTTACACACATCTGGGCAAAACACTCACACACAAAATAAAAACCAGTCTATTTCTTAAGAAGTTGAAAGCAGCGTGAAGTTGTGCACACCTTTACTCCCAGAATCCAGGAGACAGAAGTAGGTGGATCTTTGTGAGTTCAAGATCAGCCTGGGCTACACACTGAGACCAAGTCTCAAAAAAAAAAAAAAAAAAAAGACAAAAGAAAACAAAAAATTTCAAGTCCTCAAATCCATAACGTCATCTACATGTCCTTCTGAAGTTCACTGGCTTCTCTCAACAAGTGTCTCAGGCAGGCTCAGTGAGTAGCCTCTGAAGCAGATCTGTTCCACTGTGATCTAGCGATGACCTGGAGTAGGACACATCTGTACCTCATATTCTTTCTTTTTAAAAATACTTTTTTTTTTAAAGCCAGATGGTGGTGGTGCATAACTTTAATCCCAGCACTCAGGAGGCAGAGGTAGGTGGATCTCTGAGTTCAAGGCCAGCCTGGTCCACAGAGTGAGTTCCAAAACAGCCAGGGCTACACAGAGAAACTGTTTCATTATCTTTGTGTATGTGTGAGTGTCTGAGGGCATGACACTTGTGTATGAAGAAGCCAGAGAAGGGTCTTAGGTCCCCTGGAGCTGGAGTTATAGGGGCATTTGAGCCACCAAGTGGAAGCTGAGAAATAAATCTGTGTCCTCTGAAAGAACAGCAAACACCCTTGTACCAACTGAGCCATGGGTCCAGCCCCCCCACACCTCATGTTCTTTTTTCGAGACAGGGTTTCTCTGTGTAGCTTTGCACCTGTCCTAGAACTCACTCTGTCCAAGCTGGCCTCGAACTCACAAAGATCCACCTGCCTCTGCCTCTGCCTCTGCCTCTGGGTGCTGGGATCACAGGCGTGCGCCACCACCGCCCGGCTCACCTCATGTTCTTATACAGTGAAAGCAGAAGTCTAACTCATAGCATTTTTATGAGAATTAAAATAGCTCGTACACAAAAATGTCTTAGAGTGTTGCCACTAAAGCTATAACTCTTATTTATAAAATTATAATCTGGAGCTAGTGAGATGGCTTACTGGGTAAAAGTATTTGCTGTGAAAAAATACTTTAATCCCAAGTGCTGGGATTAAAGGCAGTCACCACCACTGCCTGGCTGCTGTGAAAAATCTTGTCAGCTTCAGTTAGATCCCATGACTCTATTAAAAGTGGAAGAAGAGAGCTAATTACACAGAGTTGTCCTTGGGCACCCACACATCATCAAATACAACAACAATAAAAGATTGATTTTTATTTGCATGTGCAGGAGCATTTTGCCTGCATATATGTGTTCCTGGTGTTCTCCGTAGCCAGACTAGGACATCAGATCCCCTGGAAACTGGAATTACAGATGTTTGTTAGCTAGCTACCTTGTGGGTGATGAGAACCAAACTTAGGTCCTCTGCAAGACTAGCAAACGCTCTTAAACACTGACCCACCTCTCCAGCACCTGTTTTGGTGAGTGTGTGTGTGTGTGTGTGTGTGTGTGTGTGTGTGTGTGTTTGAGACAAGGTCTCACTGTGTAGCCCAGGCTGGCCTGGGCCATCATCATCTTCTACTTCAGCTTTCCAAATGCTGGGATTACAGGCTGTCTCTACACCAGTGACAGCGGTTAATGTATTCATTTATTCCTTTTAGGGTTTCAATCTGTAGTCCAGGATGGACTGGAATTCACAGTGATTCTCCTATCTCTGTCTCCCAAATGCTGGGATTACAGGCATGAAGCCACTACTCTGGGTCTAGCATTTACAATTTTAGTAGTTACTGGTTTCCTTCCTGAATCTGCCATGAATTCTCATATACATTAACTTGAAGAAATATGGACAGCTTAGCACAGAGTAGCCAGGTAATCTATTCTGTTGCATTAATAACTTGCAAGGGGACAGCAACTCATCGCTGGCAACTAAAGGCCAAAACAGTCAGTACCCAAACCTGTGCAGTCCGTGTGGAATTTCACAACACCGACGTTGCAATTTGCTTACATAAAGACAGTATTTACTTTGTAATGTCCCTTTTCTTCCCCCAATTCTCCCCTTAAAGCGTTTCCTTACCCTAGATTGGCCTTGTGTCCTGTCAATGATGCTAGCACTACCCTCACCTTCATGGGGTTAGCCAAGGGTCAGGGCTTCCTTCTGCAAGAAAGCTAGCCTTTGGTAAAGCCATTCCAAAGCAACAAACTTCCGCCAGCCTCTTCCAAGACTAGGTTCACATATATAAGGGCGCTGTAATACCAGCACTTGGAAAAGGACAGACGCGAGTTCGAGGCCACCGCGGTCTACCTAGAGAAGCGCGTTCCAAGCCAGTTACAAAAGGTTCACGTGATGATCTCGCGGGGACCGGTTGTGCAAGCAGACGGTTAATTTGTAATTTACCTTCCCGAGTAAAGGAAGCCCGCCTCTCGGTACCGGAGCCGTCATTGGGTGGTGCGGCTGTCAATCACGCTGCATATAAATAGAGGCCGCGCGGCGCTGGGACCGGCAGCGTGGCTGGCGTCCTCCGGTCCGACACGTGTGGTGCACCGTCTCCTCCGGGAACCTTCGCCTGCTGTGGCAAGTGGGCTCGCCTGCAGGTACCGGGGCCTCTGCTCGGCGCCGCCTCCCCCGCAGGCGGCACGATGGCGGAAGCGGCGGCAGGCGCCAGCGGAGAGGCCATGGCGGCGCTGGTGGCGGCGGAAGGTGCCTTCGGCCCGGCAGGCCGGAGTTTCTCCAACTACCGGCCGTTCGAGCCCCAGACCCTGGGCTTCAGCCCGAGCTGGCGGCTGACGAGCTTCTCTGGCATGAAGGGCTGAGGCTGCAAGGTCCCCCAGGAGACTCTGCTCAAACTCCTGGAGGGACTGGCGCGGCCCGCGCTGCAGCCCCCGCTCGCCCCGGGGCTGGTCGGGGGTCCGGAGGAGACGGTGCAGGAGGGGGGCCTGGCCGCCAGGCCGGGCTCCAGCGCAGCCGTCCCCTCGCTGAGCATTGGGATGGACTCGTGCGTCATCCCCCTGAGGCACGGCGGCCTGTCGCTGGTGCAGACCACCGACTTCTTTTACCCCCTGGTGGAAGATCCCTACATGATGGGGCGCATAGCCTGTGCCAATGTGCTCAGTGACCTCTACGCCATGGGCATCACCGAGTGCGACAACATGTTGATGCTACTCAGTGTCAGCCAGAGCATGAGTGAAAAGGAACGAGAGAAGGTGACGCCGCTCATGATCAAAGGCTTCCGTGATGCTGCAGAGGAGGGAGGGACTGCAGTGACTGGTGGACAGACGGTGGTCAACCCCTGGATTATCATCGGTGGGGTGGCCACTGTGGTGTGTCAGCAAAATGAATTCATAATGCCCGATAGTGCGGTGGTAGGAGACGTGCTGGTGTTGACCAAACCTTTGGGAACCCAGGTTGCCGCCAATGCCCACCAATGGCTGGATAATCCTGAGAAATGGAATAAAATCAAGATGGTGGTTTCCAGGGAGGAAGTAGAGTTGGCCTATCAGGAAGCTATGTTCAATATGGCTACTCTAAACAGAACTGCTGCTGGGTTGATGCACACATTTAATGCCCACGCAGCCACAGATATCACAGGCTTTGGCATTTTAGGACACTCTCAGAACCTCGCAAAACAACAAAAAAATGAAGTGTCCTTTGTCATTCATAACCTGCCAATCATTGCCAAGATGGCCGCCATCAGCAAAGCCAGTGGGCGCTTTGGCCTCCTCCAAGGAACATCAGCTGAAACCTCTGGGGGATTACTGATTTGTCTGCCAAGAGAGCAGGCGGCCCGCTTTTGTTCGGAAATCAAATCTTCCAAGTATGGAGAGGGTCACCAAGCATGGATCGTCGGCATTGTGGAGAAGGGGAACCGGACAGCCCGTATCATTGACAAGCCTCGCGTTATTGAAGTTTTACCTCGGGGAGCCACTCCTGCTGCTGCTGCTGCTGCTGCTCCTGAAAATTCCAACGCTGCCGCCGCCGCCGCCGAGCCTAGTTTATGAAATGGAATAGCAGAAGTTGTTGGGGACTCAGCCATTCCACACGCTCATGGACTGTTGCCCAGGGTTGATTTTAAGACCTTTGCAAAGGCTCTCTGCATAGTGCCTCAGGTGTCCTTGCTAGTTCCATCCAAAGCTGCCTGTGTGTACATCTAGGGCCATAAGTAACAATGGGGAATGTGTGTTCATCTGTTGAGTGAGTGAGGGGCAGGAAGCCTTTTCCCAAAGCAAGATGAGACTATTCCAGGTTGAGGGATTTTTTTCTTTGCACTGAGTTGATTCATTTCTGCACAGGGAGTAAGATTATTAAGATTACATACGGAAAAAGTAAACTGCAACATGAACAGGAATTAGAGTTTGGACCAATATATTGATAAGTCTAAATTGTTAGAACTCTTACTGATTCATTGTCAAATTTGTTATTAATTTTTCTAAGAAACCACCTCTTTTCCTTTTCTGGACAAGAGTTGAGCAACTTGTCCAACTAGGAAAGGAAGACGCAGTCCCCTGCCTTGGCCTCTGTTAATGATGTCTCCTCCTCTAACTCCACTAAGGACTGGAAGAGACTGAGCAAGCCCCAGAGCCAGGTGCTGGTGGACATTAATATACAAAATCGTATGCTGAGAATTCCCGGAGATTTAGTTAATAAAGAAAATTTCTTACAGCTAAATAAATAAAAGGGACTTCGTTGAAAAACTCTTGTGGCTAATGTTTGGTTTTGTGGGTCAGTTTTTGTTTTGTTTCCGGCAGGTTCTCCTGTAGGTGGAGGATGGCCTTGAACTCCTGTGTGCTGAGTCCAGGTGTCAAGCCTCTGGAATTCTGAATCTTTGACACCTTGGTGTTTCAAACCTGCAAAATAGAAAGTGGATGTTGTCCCCCTGCCCCTGAGCCCGGGTATTTGAGTGCGCCTCTCCCCAAGCAATGACAGAAGAGGACTTGAAATGGATGTAACTCTAGGGATCACAAGGTAGAGAGGAAATAGAAAAAAAAAAAGTGGGCAGTGTTTAAAAGCGAGGAAGGTGGAGAGGACAACTGGGTTAGCAGAATAGAAGAGGCTGTCTGAAAGTGGGGACCAGCAGGAAGTAGCTCTGGAAGGACTCAGCAAGCTGGAGGCAAGGAGCTGGCATGAGAAGAGACCTGGCTAAAAGCTTATACACAGCAGTTAAAGCCCTTAACTTTGTAGCACCCCTCCCCCACACTTGGAGATAGGTGACTACCTTTATCTCTGGGAGGAAAAAAGCTGGGAACACCAAGTGCAGCAGTAGACAGAGCCCGACATTGCTTCCCTAGCATACTTGAAACCCTGGGTTCAGTTCCTAGCACCAAATAAGTCTGCTGGTCTCACCAGCACTTGGGAGATAGAAGCAGAAGTCAAGGTCATCTTTGGTTATATAGTAAGCTCAAGGCTAGCCTAGGCTACATCTACAGAGACCCTGTCTCAGCACCCCCTACAAAAGAAAACTCTGAGCTAGGATTTTTGGAGGGTGCCTAGCATGCGTAAGAGCTTCGGTTCAGTACCAGTGCTTTGAGGGTTGGGTGGTGATAAAAGATGTTTGAGAACACCAGCCAGGGAGTTGTGTAATTCACCGTTAGAGTGGTGTGGCTCTGGCAAAGTCCTGGTTTTATCTACCACCAGAAAGGGTAACCTTGGCAAGAAGCTTAAGAGGACCCAGGTACAGAGCTTGACAGTTGAAATACTCTGGAGAAGGTGACCATGTCCAGAAAACAGTTGTTTAAATGCAAACGTGAAGCTCTTTATAAGTAAAAGCACTACACTGAAGTTTGCCAATAATTAAGATTTTTTAATGCCTGCCCACCCGCCAACTGCCCCCAACACACTTGACAGCATCTTGCTGTGTAAGCGAGGCTTGTCTAGTCTAGATCTTCCGGCTTTGGCCGGAAGGTTTTTGATACCTTGTCTTCCAGTCTGCAACTTTGTTCTTTCTTTTTGCAAAGTTGCTTCCCTTCCAAGGACTAGCTGCTCAGAAACTCACTTTGTTACTGAGCTGCACTCCCTAGATACCCCGGGTCTTTTGGTATTGTTTTAGGCAAGTTCTTGCTATGTAGCTGGGTCTTGCCTGGAACTTGCTGGGTAGACCAGGCTGGTTTAGAGCTCAGAGATTTCCCTGCCTCTGCCTTCCTGTGCCAGGTTTAAATGTATGTGCCACCACACCCAACTCATTATTTGTATGTATATGAGTGTTCCGCCTGCCTGGATATATGCGTCACACATGTGCAGTGCCCTCTGGGACGGACCTAGGCTCCTTCATGAGTAGCCAGGCCAGTAGCTGACGAGCCATCTCTGTCCCTCGTTCTTTATTGTGGCTGGGTTTTTGTTGTTTGTTTTTCTTTTTTGAATCAGGACCTCAATATGTAGCCCTGGCTGTCCTGGAACTCACTCTGTGACTCAGGCTGGCCTTGAACTCATAGAGATCCACCTGCTTCTGCCTCTCAGGTGCAGGGACTAAAGGTGTGAGCCACCACTGCCCGGCTTATTATTTTTAAATAAGAGCAATCAAGGATCACTAGACATCTGAGGCAAGCTTCCAACTTAGAAGAAAAAATTAAGGGAAAGGCAGTTCAGAGAGAAGCGGGGGAAGAAGGAAAGTCCAGAAGGACGATTTCTCAGGGAAAGTGCTTGGGATCCGGAGAACTAAACGCACAATACAGCAAGGGATGACAAGGTGGAAGAGGCTGGCAGAAAACAAAATCACGAAAAAGATGTGTAATAGACAAGGAAAATCTATGAAAATCAGGTGATCCAGGAGCTCCAGTAATAATACAGGTGAAAGAAAGGAACTTACCAGAGAGTAATAAGTCAGGTGAGAGAGGGCTGGAGAGATGGCTCAGAGATAAGAGCACTGGCTCTTCCAGAGGTCCTGAGTTCAATTCCCAGCAACCACATGGTGGCTCACAACCACCTATAGTGAGATCTGGTGCCCTCTTCTGGCCTATAGGCATATGTGTAGGCAGAACACTGTATATGTAATTAGTAAATAAATCTTAAAAAAAAAAAAGAAAGAAAGAAAGAAAGAAAGAAAGAAACTTACCAGAGTGTCCTCAAACTTAAAAAGCTGCAGTGGGGGCTGGAGACGGCTCAACAGAGCATTAGCTGCACTTCCAGAGGACCCAGGTACCATCCTCAGCACCCACATGGCAGCTCACAACCATCTGTAACTCCAGTTCCAGGAGATTTGATGCCTTCTTCTGAACCCAAGGGCATCAGGCATATATGTCATGCTTGTGTATGCATGCAAGCAAAACATTACATCATATGTTTTTTGGTTTTGTGTTTTGTTTTTTTTTTTTTGTTTTTTTTGAGCTGAGGCTCGAACCCAGGGCCTTGCGCTTGCTAGGCAAGCGCTCTAACACTGAGCTAAATCCCCAACCCAGTGAAATAACTTTTAAAGGGGGTCTTATTTGTTTTTGTTTTGTTTTTCTTTAGTTGAAAGTAGGTAGGCCTGGTGGTACCTTCCTGTAATCTCAGGACTTGGGTCAGGGGAGCCAGAAAGATCAGGGGTTCAAAGTCACCCTCACATGTATAGAAAGTTCCAGGTAAGCCTGGGCTATGTGAACCCTGTCTTAAAAACAAAACAGAAAATAGGTTGAAAATTCCATGCCTCTTGAATTCCCGGCATAGTGAATTTTGTTGTTACTGTTTGTTTTGAGGCAGGGGTCAGATTTTACAGACTATCCTGGAACTCACTGGGAACCCTAGGATGGCCTTGAACTTGTGGCAGTCCCTCCTGTCTCAGCTTCCCAAGGACCAAATTTACAGATGTGAGCCCCGTGCCCATCTCTAACGTAGAGACTTCCAAGACATACTAATTTTACAAAGCTTTAAATTGCCAGAGGTAAAGATCATGAGTTCAAGGCCAGCCAGGACTACACTGGGAGACCCTGTCTCAAAACAGACATTTTGAGACATGCAAAATATCCAAACAATTTCATCCCATGCAGTCTCTCTCAGGAAACTACTGGAAAGGCTAAGCATGCGTTTCAGTGGTGGAACTATCTCCTAGTGTGTGTTAGGCCTGTGTTTAATCCCAGAACCATGAAAACAAGCAAGCAAAACTGCTGGGCGTTGTGTTCCCAGAGAGCAAAGAGAAAAGGAAACAAAACTGGACCTCACAGAGAGGTGAAGCCAGCAGCCGCCCTGAGGACACAACCCACCTAGACAGAACCAGAAGCCTCTAGGCAAGAACACAATTCAGTGGGGTCTTGGCACATCAAATTGTGTGGAATCCATATGGGAAGAATAACAGACAATATATAAAGAATCAGTGATAATCATATAGAAAGTTAACAAATGGAAACAAAAAAGAAAAACCCAGCCAAAAAGCAACTCAGTAGTATAAAGGGAATGTAATCATGCTATAGTATTCAACAATCAATACCACAGTTGATATAAATGTCATTTAATAACAATGGAAGTTCATCATGGGTTCTGCATGCTCTCACAGAGTGGACCCCACTGCACGTCTCCAACTTCACACATGGTACTCTAGCATTCCTTGACTTTAAACTCATTAGCTTTTCCAGGGGCATTAGACAAACCAAGACCATCCGCCTGGCACCTCTCACTTTCCTTTACCTTTCTCCAATAGAACCCCACTTTAGACTCTAACTGGCTGGTACACTTCAGTCCTTTCCCAGCTCAGGCCCTTCAGTAGTAGAATAGTGTGTGTGTGTGTGTGTGTGTGTGTGTGTGTGTGTGTGTGTGTGAAGACCAGCCTTAGTTTCATCCCCAGGACCACCATTCCCAAAAATCTTAAAAATAATCTAAATTTAAAAGTCTCTCAGGCTGGAGAGATGGATGGCTCAGTGGTTAAGAGCACCACCTACTCTTCCAGAGACCTGGGTTCAATTCCCAGCACCCATGTGACAGCTCACAACTGTCTGTAACCCCAGTTCCAGGGAACCTGACACCCATGGCAAAACACCAATGCACATAAACTAAAATTTTAAAAAAGAAAAAGTCTTTCAAAAGACACCTCCCAAAAGACCCTTCTGTCTCCTCAGCAGACATCAGCTACGGAAGGCCTGTGGGCAGAACTCGGTGTTAGGCACACTAGGCATGCGTCTTACCACTCAGCAAAGTCGCTAGCACCCAGCCCTTCTCCGACTTGTCCTGTCATTGCTTCATTTAAATTGTATGAATTTACTTTAAAATTATTCTCCAAAGGGGCTGGGCTGAGGGCTGGGGTGGGGGCTGGGCTGAGGGCTGGGCTGGGGGCTGGGGTGGGGGCTGGGCTGAGGGCTGGGCTGAGGGCTGGGGCTGGGGGCTGGGGTGAGGGCTGGGCTGAGGGCTGGGCTGGGGGCTGGGCTGAGGGCTGGGGTGAGGGCTGGGGTGAGGGCTGGGCTGAGGGCTGGGCTGGGGGCTGGGCTGAGGGCTGGGCTGAGGGCTGGGCTGAGGGCTGGGCTGGGGGCTGGGCTGGGGTGGGGGCTGGGCTGAGGGCTGGGGTGGGGGCTGGGCTGAGGGCTGGGCTGAGGGCTGGGCTGAGGGCTGGGCTGGGGGCTGGGGTGAGGGCTGGGCTGGGGGCTGGGCTGGGGGCTGGGCTGGGGGCTGGGGTGAGGGCTGGGGTGGGGGCTGGGGTGAAGGCTGGGGTGGGGGCTGGGGTGGGGGCTCAGTAGGTAGAGCTCTGGGCCTCCCGTGCATGAAGCCCTAGGTTTAGTCCCCAGTTGTTTAAAAAAGAAAAAAGTAAACATTTGTTCTGGTGCGATGACTGGGCAGGTAAAAGCACTTAGCCCGATATCCTGAGTTCAAGCCCCATAATCCATGGAGGGAGGTGAGAACAGACTCTGAGAATTTGTCCTCTGACCTGCACTTTGTGTGTGAACACACACACACACACACACACACACACACACACACACAGAGAGAGAGTAAATGTAAAGTGCTGGGAACTGAATTGGATCCTGTGCAAGCGCAGCAGTGTCTGACTACGGAGCCATCTCTCCAGCCCCTTAAAGGCTCTCTCTCCTATGGCTTCATTTTCTAGACAGCATTTGACAGTAGAAAAGGACAGAGGAGTGGTTGGGGTGTCCTTTGTGTGGGTCCTCGACTTAGCCCGGGCAGAGTTCGAGGTTGACAACCAAGCCTGCCTTGGGCACAGGCGGACATGAAAGTGAAGACAGCAGGTGGTAGAGATGACAGTGGCATGGGTGGACATGAGAATCTAAGAGCAAACAGGGCAGGCTGGAGAGATGGCTCAGTGGTTCAGAGCACTGGCTGCTCTCCCAGAGACTTGGGTTAAGTTCCCAGCACCCACATGGCGGCTCACACCTGTCTGTGACTCCATTTTCAGAATTTAAAAAGGAGTGGTTGGTGGGAATGCAAACTTGTACAACCAATGTGGAAATCAGTATGGTGGTTTCTCAGAAAATTGGGAATCAATCTACCTCAAGACCCAGCCATACCACTCTTGGGCATATCCCCAAGGAATGCTCAATCATACCACAAAGATACGTGCTCAACTATGTTCATAGCAGCATTATTTGTAATAGCCAGAACCTGGAAACAACCTAGATGCCCTTCAACTGAAGAATGGATTAAGAAAATGTGGTACATATACACAATGGAGTACTACTCAACAGAGAAAAACAATGACAGCATGAAATTTGCAGGCAAATGGATGGAGCTAGAAAGTATCATCCTGAGTGAGGTAACCCAAACCCAAAAGGACAAAAACATAGTATGTACTCACTCATAAGTGGATACTAGATATAAAGCAAAGAATAAGCAGACTTCAACCCACAGAACCAGGGAGGCTACATAGCAGGGGGGACCCTAGGATGACTGTGGCTTATAATAAGTTTTGGTTTTACTCAATTACTGGGCAAGCCTCAATGAAACATTTCACTATTATGATAAGAATTTATACTGTATCAAACTGATAATAGAAAAATAAATAAATAAATAGTTTTTTTAAAAAGTAGTGTGTGTGTTTTGTTGAATGTTTTTGGTCTTTTGGGGAGCCTGCCATCCAGCTCCCAAATAAATCACACACAGAGGCTTATTATTACTTATAAATGCCCAGCCTTAGCTTGATTCCTTTCTTGCCAGCTTTACTTGACTTAAAATTATTCTATCTAGGCCGGGCGGTGGTGGCACACGCCTGTAATCCCAGCACTCAGGAGGCAGAGGCAGGTGGATCTCTGTGAGTTCGAGGCCAGCCTGGTCTACAAAGCAAGTTCTAGGACAGCCTCCAAAGCTACAGAGAAACCCTGTCTCAAAAAACCAATCAATCAATCAATCAATAAATAAAAATTTAAAAAATTATTCCATCTACCTTTTGCCTCTGGGCTTTCCCCATTCTCTTACTTCTGTAAATCTTACTCTTACTCCATGGCTGCTGTGTAGCTGGGTGGCTGGACCCTGGAGTCCTTCTCCTTCTCTGGCTACTTCTTTTTTTCCCTTTCTCCCAGATTTCTCCCTCTATACATTCTCTCTGCCTGCCAGCCCTGCCTATCCTTTCTCCTTCCTGCCTTGCTATTGGCCATTCAGTTCTTTATCAGACCATCAGGTGGCTTAGACAGGCACAGTAACACAGCTTCACAAAGTTAAACAAATGCAACATAGACAAAAGTAACACACCTTAAAATAATGTTCTACAACTGTGTGTGTGCATGCACACGTGCTCAAGAACACATGTATGGAGGTCAATCCTTCTGACCCAGACTCTTGCCTTTTCCAAGAGCATTTAGCTTTCCAGAGTGAGAGGCTTTTAAGCAGGGCTCTGTGGGATGGGCTGGTTAGTTTTGGGTGTGTGGAGAAGGGGATAGGCATCCAGATGGAGGAACTTTGTGAATAAAGGCAGGCAGGGAAGGCGTGGGACCTTCTCACTGGATTTCAGTATGTGTGGAGGTGGGCAGGGGTAGAACAACAGACCTCTACGGGTATTGGAGTCCCCTCGGTCTGAAAGGACTAAAGTCTCCATCCTTGTTTGTTGCTGAACGTTTTCCTGTGTCCCACTCATCCCCCAGGTAAACACACAGAGGGTTATATTAATTAAAGCTGCTCAGCCATTAGCTCAGGCTTACTACTGACTAGCTCTTACACTTAAACTCGGCCCATTTCTGTTCATCTATATGTCGCCACGTGTTCCGTGGCTTTACCTGTGTGCCATTACATGCTGCTTCCTGGACAGTGGCCTGGCATCTCCTCATTCAGCCTTCCTCTTCCCAGAATTCTCCTTGTCTGCTTATCCCGCCTATACTTCCTGCCTGGCTACTGGTCAATCAGCATTTTATTTATCAACCAATCAGAGCAACATATTCACAGCATACAGAACATCCCACAGCACTTGGTCCTCCTGAAAAAATATAACAAGATTAATATGGTGGTGGGTGCTAAGGATGTAGCTATGGATACATATTGTCCCACTTTACCCACCACACAGGAAGGGTCCTTTGAGGCCACCTAGGCCAGATCCCTATGATCTGTATAGGGAAACTGAGGCTAGGATTAGCAAAGATCTTCTCAAGGGCACTAGCAGTGGGTACCCAAGCACTCAGCTCCTAGTATCCCAGCATGCCCTATTGTCTCTCTCTCACTGGTCAGGGAAAGTCTCTCTGCTGTCACATAATCTGCCTAGCCATAAGCCTTGGCCACGGTCTTTTCAAGCAGCTATTACCTCTTCCATTCCAGTTTCCCAAAGAGCCATCCTGGGACCACTGGGGAAGGTGGCCAAACTCTTCTGAGAGCAGCAGAGAGAATACAAGCATGTACATGCTTGCCTGCCTGACCCAAGCCAGAGATTCTGTAAAATATTTATTGGCTTGTGCTAGAGAGTCGCCTTGGTTTGAAAAGATACAACTCCTTGGGAGGCTAGGTCTATAAGGCTATTGACAAGTGTGAACTGAAAGACAAGTCCAAATACATCGAGGCCCCAATTAAAGCCGGCAGGCTGGGCGGCCGAGGTATGTCTGAGGAGACTGGAGAAAACTGACTGGATATGGGAGGGGGGGGAGCCTGGGAATAAGAGAACAGCTAATGGGGCCGATTGCACACTCACATCCCTCCCTGTACGACCGGCCTTCTCTTCAGAGGATGCTGCTGTGCACAAAGGACCATGGGTGTTTCTGTCATGTTTCTACATAAGCCTATCAACCCAAGTTCAATCCCTGGGATCCACAGCAGCAAGAACCAACTCCATAAAGTTGTCCTCTGACCTCCAGATGCCCATTGTGCACGCGCGTGTGCGCGCGCGCGCACACACACACACACACACACACACACACACACAGTAATAATACATTTAAAAGGTTCTTAAAAGATGCCTTACAGAAGCTCACAGGCAGAGTCTCCTGGGGAGAATGCAGAGGTGACCCCAACTCTCCTCACCAACCTCCAAAGGTTCCGTGAGCTCAGACTCTGAAAGCCTCATCTGGTACTCTTCCAAACCTGAGGCACGCAGCATCCCTGCAAAGGGCTTTCCAACGAGGTTCCAGAGAAGAGCTGCAGTCTTGTTTTGTTCTAACTTTGAAACAAATCTTACTGTTTAGGCCTGACTGGCCCTAGAATTCATGTATTGTTGTTGGTTTTTACTCTTTTGGGAGCCCGCCACCCAGCTCCCACATAAATCACACAGTGGAGCCTTGTTCTTACTTATAAATGCCCAGCCTTAGCTTGGCTTGTTGCTAGCCAGCTTTCCTTAAATTACCCCATCTGCCTTTGGCCTCTGGGCTTTTCCCGTTCTCTAACTTCTGTAAATCTCACTCTTACTCCGTGGCTGCTCTGGAACTGGGTGGCTGGCCCTGAGGTCCCTCTCTCACTAGTCCCTTGATCTTTTTCTCCCTCCTCCCGGATTCCTCCTTCTATTAATGCTCTCTGCCTGCCAGCCTCATCCATCCTTTCTCCTGTCTCACCACTGGCCGTTCAGTTCTTTATCAGACCATCAGGTGTTAGACAGGCACAGTAACACAGCTTCACAGAGTTAAACAAATGCAACATAAACAAAAGTAACATACCTTAAAAAAATATTCTACAACACATTTATAGACCAGGCTGGCCTCAAACTCAGAGATCCACCTGCCTCTACCTCCTGAGTACTGGGATTAAAGGTATGCACTTTTATTTGTTGTGGATTTTTTTTTTTTTTTTTTTTGAGCTGAGGATCGAACCCAGGGCCTTGCACTTGCTAGGCAAGCGCTCTACCACTGAGCTAAATCCCCAACCCTTTGTTGTGGATTTTTAATAAAAAAAATTATTAGATTTACTTGTGTGTAACATGAATTTTAAATGGTCTTATCAATAAAAAATCTGGAGCCAGGTTTTGGGGTGAATGCTGAAAGATCAGAGAAACAGAACAAGCCACAGACAACTTCACCTCAACAAGTCCTCATGTGATCCTGTTTCCACAAATCCTCAGACTGAAAGCCTCTGAGTCCTCACCTGAATGGATCTCAGCTAAACTGCTGCTAAAAGCTTAAAAGCCTCTAGTTCCTGGTCCTCATGCCTTATATACCTTTCTGCTTCCTGCCATCACTTCCTGGGATTAAAGGCACGGGTCTCTATCCAAGCAAAGACTCGAGATCTCAAGTGCTGGGATTACAGGTGTGTGCTACCACTGCCTGGCTCTGTTTCCAGTGTGGCCTTGAACTCACAGCAGGCACAGAGCCTCATGCCTATAATTCCAGTATTTAGAAGATGATGGAGAATGATTGGCATGAGTTTGATGGTAGCCTGAGCTACATAGTGAGTTCCAGGACAGCCTGGGTTACAGTGTAAAACCCTGCCTTAAAAAAAAAAAAAAATCAGGGCTGGAGAGATGGCTCAGAGGTTAAGAGCACTAATGTAATCTTCAAGAGGTCCTGAGTTCAATTCCCAGCAACCACATGGTGGCTCACAACCATCTGTAATGAGATCTGGCGCCCTCTTCTGTGTACATAATAAATAAATAAGTCTTTTTAAAAAATCAAACCAATCAAAGCAAGAAACAAAAAATGCCTCTTCTTAGGTAACTCCATTCTTGCCATGGTTAATGATGCAGTGATTCTTCAGGCTTGAAATTAATAACTCTCAAGAGCTGGGGTAGCTCAGTGGACTGGGTCCAGTACTTGCCTAGTAAGCTCAAGTCTCCAGGTTGGATTCCAGCACCCTTAAAAGTGGAAAGGGAGGTGTTGAGGAGACAGCTCAGCAATGAAGAACCTTTGCTACTCTTGCAGAGGGATCAGGGTCTGGTTCCCAGTACCCACACTGGGTGGCTCACAACTGCTGCAGGGGATTCCACATCTTCCGACCTCTACAGACAACTTCACTCATGTGCATATACCCAGCCACACACATACACACAATTTTCTTTGTAGATTTTAAGGAGGAAAAAAAAATTTTTAAGGGGCTGGAAAGATGACTCCAAGGACAAGATCACTTACTGCTCCTGCAAGTTCTATTCCCAGTACCTACTGGCATCTTACGGCCGTCTGTAACTTCAGTTCCAGAGAACCTGACATCCTCTTCTGGCTGCCCTGGGCACAAGACACGCAAGTGGTCCACAGACAGAAATGCAGACAACACACACACACACACACACACACACACAAATAAATAAATAAATAAACAAACAAAATTTTTAAGAGCATTCATAAACTCGCTAACGTAAGCGAGTTTGGTGTCCTCTTGTGTGTTATGTAAGGCTGTGATAGTGACCCATAGAGCTGGAAAGGTGGGAAGACGCCAGACCCTATCTACCTGCCACAAATTTCTGTGTCCTGTATTCTATGCTGCAGGTAAATAGGAGGAATGCCTTCCTCTCCCTGTAGGACAAGGACCGGTTAATTGCTTCCAATCCAGAATCCGCTGGAGCAGGACACTGACACGGGATACAATGCCTGGGTCCTCCTTGTGTCTGGCAGTCTGCACTCTTTCTGGACGAGCCCATTCAAATTGTGTGAAGGCTGTTCTGGAGCCTTAAGCAGTGTTCCTAACCAGGAGACAAGGCAAACATTGGGTCCTACACTTGTAGGGTTTTGCTTGCAGCCGACACGCCTCCTCCGCTCCTGCCATTTCACTTTGGCGCCATCTGGCGTTCATTAAGCAAACAACGTCGCATTAGGCTTGCTGCGCCCGTCTCTTTCCCAGATTGAACTGGTCCGTTTCCCTTTAAGAAGTTTCCCCGGGCGGAAGAACTCGAGGGAACAGGCGAAGAAAACACACTTGGAGCTCCCCTCAGATTGGTCCAGTCGGATAAGGGGCGGGCCGTAGCGAAATCCACATATATGAGTGGGCCCTCCTCCGGCCCCGCCCCGGGAACGCACCAAGACGCTGTGATTGGCCGGGACCCTGGAGGCGGCTCCGAGCGTGGCGCGGTGTTTGCTCGCGCCCGCGGCTGGGGCAGGTGGGCGGGATGTCCCAAGCCGGCGGCGGTACGCGTGCTGATGCGGGCCAAGAAGATTCTGCCGCTGCCGGCCCGTTCAGCTTCAGCCCGGAGCCCACGCTTGAGGACATGTAAGCAAGTCCGCGTCCTGCCTCGGGTGAAGAGATTGGCCCTTTTGTCGTAGTGGGGTGGTCCCCTCCACGTGGTCCGCAAGGAGAGCATGCTCGTGTCCGTCGGGGCCCTCCTGGCGGACCTCTGGCGAGCCTAGCCAAACCTCATCTGCACGGTGCACCACCTGAAGCCGGGGAAAATGGGTGACGCCCCCGGGCATGTTAATACCAAACTTTAGTCCAACTTGGAGGAGATAACGGAGGTCTGATAGTGCCTGTGCACCCCAAGAGTGAGGGTGGTAGGACAGGGGAGGCTGAAGCGTAGAGAGATGTTATTTCTTCTCGCAGAATATCAAGGAAGGCCCCCAGGGGACGTTGTCTCAAAACTGCATCCGGTGATTAGCTGGACTCAGGCGAGCAAACAGGGGAGTTAAGGTAGAGCACCGACAGAAGTAGCAGCGAAAAAATGGGATAATGAAGAGTGGCGCAGAAGTTAGCTTGAGGTTAAAATCTGTGCAGGGGCGTTCCTTTCCAGATGATCAGAACAAGTCTTGTTAGGAGGTAGTAACTTAAGGACATCCAAGAAATTGACTGTGGGATCTCTATGTGTGGCCTGACCTGGTACCTGCCTGGGCCCCGCATCTTGTCCCTCACTCTCCAACCCTGAGGCCCGAACCACCACCCTTGGTTTTCTTTCCAGCCGACGCCTCCATGCAGAGTTTGCTGCTGAGCGGGACTGGGAGCAGTTCCATCAGCCTCGGAACTTGCTCCTAGCCTTGGTGGGAGAAGTGGGCGAGCTGGCAGAACTCTTGTGAGTAGATGGGACGCTTCCTGGGAGAGGCTGTTGTTCGGGGAGGGAAGCATGTATCTGAGTCTCACACGCACTGGCGGGTTGCGGGTTTTATTTTCCTTATCGCTGTATTGGGTGCTGCTGCTTGGGACATAGAGATGACAGATGGGTCCCAGTGTCCTGGGAAAGCAAGTGCAGAAACAGTGAGGCAGACCGAGGTCTGAGGACACCTGTCAGCGGCATTTTACCCCTGTGTGGACTGAAAATAAGGAGTTTCAAAATAGGACCTGCCCGGTGGCCTGCCAGACGGGGAACTTCCGAGGTTGTGAGGGAGCTGCTGAGGTGTCTCAGTGCACCTCCTGCTCCTGCAGAAGGGCAGAGTTCAGTTCCCAGCAACCCCCTTGCAGGTCATAATGCCCATAACTCCAGTGTCAGGGAGTCTGACACTCTTCTGGCCTTGGAGGCTCCTGCATATATGTAGTGCACATACAGAGACAGAGGTGCCTGCGCACACCCACAGTCAATACCTTCTTTAAGAAAAGGAAGTAGTGAGGCAAGAAAGGGCCGGTTAAATTCTGGGAGAATCCAATCCAATATGAGGACTTTGTATCAGTTTCTGTTCTGTGGTCTGTCCCAAGTATCTGGCCCATCGTAGACGTTTTGAAGAAGATGGAACTGTGGAAGACAGGTGGAGGCAAACCCAGGCAGATAAGATTGAAGCTAGAAAGTGATGGAGTTTAGACAGAGGCCTGATAACCTGAGTTGCAGAAAGATCTCTGTGCCAGCAGGGCAGATTGGTCATCTGAGAGAATGGAGTAGACGGGTGAGCAGGCTGGTGTAGCCTTAGCTCTGGGCAGCCACTGTGGAGCTGAAGAACAGAGAACACACGGTGTCTGACAGCAGGTCGTTCCTTTTTACAGATGAATTAGCATCAGCTGTGGCTTAGGTCATCTGGAACCAAAAGATGGGGCCTTAGACCAGGCTGGCTCCGCTCCTAACGGAAGGAGACTGATACTACATGAGCTGATTTTAAATGATCTGGAACTGTGGCGTGGGTTAAGAGGAGAATAAAGTCAGATGTGGTGTGGGATGGAATCCCAGCTCTGGAGAGGAAGAGGCTGGAGGATCAGGTGTTCATTCTCGGCTCCATGAGAAGCTGAAGGGAGATGAGGAAGTTAGAGTTTCTGAGGTGGTAACCTCTGAATTGAGACCCGGGAACAGAACAGTGACTGCAAACAGAAAGGGTGATAGTGGCTTTGGGCGGGAGATTAATTGGTGAAGATAAGTTAACAGGAAGATAAATTCAACCTCTGCACTGGCCTAGGTCTGGGGTTTGGTTTGGAATGGCAGCAGCTAGGGAAAAGTAGACTAGACCCGCCAAGTGTCTCAAAAGTGTCTCCGTCACTCCTTGGGTGGGGTAGTCGTGGGGGGTTGGCGGTTACCTGTTCTAGTCTCTTCACCGCCTGGCTCCATCCAGAGCCCAGGCAGGTAGATTACCTTGGAAGGATTTTCTGGGCTGTGGAAGTGTGATACTTGATAGCCTGGAGGCGGGCCCGCTGAACTAGCCAGCTCCTGTGTCTGCCCTGTTCTCTTTCCAGTCAGTGGAAGTCTGATGCAGAGCCTGGTCCTCAAGCCTGGCTGCCAAAGGAGCGAGCAGCCCTTCAAGAGGAGCTCAGTGACGTCCTCATCTACCTGGTCGCATTGGCAGCCCGCTGTCGTGTGGATTTACCTCGAGCAGTCGTCTCCAAAATGGACACCAACCGACGACGCTACCCAGTCCATCTGTCCCGAGGTTCTGCCTGCAAGTACACAGACTTGCCCCGTGAGACCATCTCAGAAAACCAGCCTGTGGGGGCTGCAGAGCCTGCCTCTGAGTTGAAAAACCAGGCCTCTACCTAGAAAACGGTCTCTGAACAGCAGAGATGGACTTGTTCTAGTCCATTCATACTAACTCATGGGTCTGAGTGAGACCCAAGAGTCTCCAAAAGATAGTCTATTGGTCTTTTCTCTCTCAATAAAATGATTTAAGGCAACAACTTCTAGATTTTTCTTGGGTGGCTAGATAGAGTATCTCAAGTCCTTCAGAGAAGCAGGGCTCTGCCAGTTGTTATTTTCCCTTTTCAACTTCAGACTTAGAAAAGCAGAGAACAGGAAGTAAATATGGGCCCCAAGTCTTTATGAGTGCAGAATTCAGCTTCCTTTCCTCTTCGGCCCCTTGGTGTAAGGCCACCCACCCCCCTGACCTGGCTAAGTCTGTGCTTCCTCTCCAGCTAGATGGTGTTGAATGATTTATGTGGTATGTGACCTAAGGCACACTGCTTCCCCTAAGACACCTAGGCCTGCCTCCCAAAAAGAGGGGTACTGAGAGAAAGCAGTGGTAGTGAGTATCTGCCCCTGAGCCTGTTTCCACCTCAGTAAAGTGAGGGGTCCCCAGCACCCTCCCCTGTTCCTATTCTCTAATGACCCTTGCCTTCCCAGGTAAAACCATTTATATTAAAACTGCTTCAGTTGTATATTCCCAAATCTACTGAATCTTATAAAATGGAATTTTATTCCTATCCTTTATTCCTTGTATATTATAATCAAATCTCCTGCAGCCTTGTCTCTGGAGCTCCAAGCTTTCTCTGTGTGGCTCTGGCTGTCCTAGAACTCACTGTAGACCAGGCTGGCTTGAACTCACAGAGGTCTGCCTGCCTCTGCCTCCACAGTACTGGGATAAAGACGTGCTCTACCACCCTGACAAATCTTAAAACATGACTTGATAGGGATGCTGGAGTGTAGTTTTTCAGTTGATGGCTTCTGGAAGTGAGTGGGGAGGACTCAGTTTTCTTTAAGGGACTGGACCCTGGGAGTTTGACCATGCTCCAGGGAGTAGATGGGCAACACAAATTTGGACTTGGTGGGTTTTTTTGTTTTTTTGCTTTAGTGGGAGGGCACAAGGTTGGGAGGGCAGACCCGGGAGAAATAGATCAAGTGTGACTGGGATGCATTGTGTGAAATTCTCAAATAATAAAAATATGACGGAAAATAAAGGTGTATGCCACAAAGGTGGAGGGTCCTGACTTCTGGGGCTGGAGAGATGCTTACAGTTAGCACACTTGCTCCCTTTTTCGGTCATTGTTTGTTGAGACAAGGTCTCACTATGTATCATTGGCTGGCCTGGAACTGGCTGTGTAGACCCGGCTGGCTTTGGACTCCGAGATCACCTAGCATCTTGCAGAGGACTGAAGTTGTGTTCCCAGTACTCACATCAGGCTGCTCACAATGCCTGCAACTCTAGCTCCAAATCTTATTCCCTCTTCTGGGTTCCATCAGCACATGCACTCAAGCACGCACTAATCCAGACTCATCCATCCCAGAGATCCACATGGTAAAGGGAGGAAACCAATTCCTGGGAGTTGTCCTGACGTACACACACACACACACACAGAGTCCCCTCCCCTATATTTTTTTTAAATTACTAATTCGATATCTGTAATCCCAGCATTGAAGAGGGGAGACAGAAGGACCCACGTTTGAGGGCAGCTTGGCTACAAACCAAAACTTTATTTTTTATATGTATGAATGTTTTGTCTACGTGTGTGTATGTGTACCATGTCAGTGCCTGGTGCCCGTGGAAGTCAGAAGAGTGCTTTGGATCCCCTAGAACTGGAGTTTATGGATACTTGGAATAGAACCCAGAGCCTCTGCAAGACTAATACACACACACACACACACACACACACACACACACACCCCGGAGAAGTCACTGCCTGCTTCCCTCCATCACAGAACACCAGATTGTGATCGCCAACTTCCTTACCCGTGCTACGCCATTCACTAGCTGTCTACAACAGGGAAGATAAAGTGAGGTTTGGAACGAGCTGTGGTGGTGCAAGTGTGTAATCTCAAGATTCAGGAGGCAGTTCTTAAATCTGTGGAACTCCACTTCTCCCCATTTGCCACACTGACCCCCGCCATCTAGTCATGAACACGTCTGTTTATGGTTCTTTTCAGAACTGAGATTGAGGCATAGCCAAAGGCCAGGTGTGGGACTCTTTCAATCCCAGCAATCCCTTTAGGCTACTTGACAGTCCCACTTGGCTCCAGCACACCTAGTGCTCTTCCCCTTCCCACCCACCTCACTCACAGGCACCGGTGAGGAGGATTGAATACTTTATTCACTCAGAAAGGCCAAGGGAATGTAGCTGGGGACGGGACACGGTTTCTAGGGACCCCAGTTAGGGCACTCCCTGTCGCCCGGCCCCAAAGCACCCCGACCCGGGTGCAGGCGCAGAAGGAGCCATCCGGGTGCCAACCCCAAGCGCCCCTCGCTGCCCCGCCGTGGCTCAGCTGCCCTCGCACTCCGGGCAGCGCTCGGTGGGCGTGGCGGCTGTGGCACTGGCGGGTAGCTTGAAGTCTCGGCCGCAGCCAGCGCAGATGTAGAGGCGGCGCCGCATGTGCGCGCGACGGTGGCGGATGAAGTGTGAGCTGAGGCGGAAGCGCCGGCCGCACTCCGTGCACGGGTAGGGCCGCTCGCCCGTATGCGTGCGCGCATGCTCCGCCAGGTTGGAACGGTGGCCGAAGCGCCGGCCGCACACGGCGCAGCGATGCGGCTTCTCGCCCGTGTGCACGCGCCGGTGCTTGGCCAGCGCCGAGCTCTGAGCGAAGCGCGTGCCGCAGTCGGCGCATGCGTACGGGCGCTCGCCCGTGTGCGTGCGTCGGTGGCGCGCCAGGCACGAACTTCCGCCGAAGGCTCGCCCGCAGTCCGGGCACGCGTAAGGCTTCTCGCCCGTGTGCACGCGCAAGTGCTGCGCGTAATTGGAGCTCTGCGCAAAGCGCCGGCCGCAGTGTGCGCATGCGTACGGCTTCTCGCCCGTGTGACGCCGCCGGTGCTGCCGCAGGTTCGAGGCGGCGGAGAAGCGCTTGTCGCACTCTGGGCACTGGTAGGGTCGCTCGCCCGTGTGCGTGCGGCCGTGCTTAGTCAGCGCCGACTTCTGCGAAAAGCACCGGCCGCACTCCGTGCACGCGAAGGGACGCTCGCCCGTGTGCGTGCGCGCATGTTTGGCTAGTGTGGAGCGGCGTGCAAAGGCACGGCCGCAGTCCGGGCACGCGTGGGGGCGCGCCGGGTCGGCCGACGGCGCTGGCATCTGGCTGGCAACCTGCAGGGAGAGGGAGGACAGGTCAGCCTTAGGAGGCCCCGGCGGAAACCTTGGTCTCCTGCACAACGCAAATTTGGGGGGCCTCAGTTCCTCCAGCTGTAAAATAGGAAGCTGTGCCTGCCTCCGTGATTGTGCACCTTACATGGGTTAATACATTACAATGCCGAGTGGCATTATAGTTATTTTATTAATTCATAAATTTATTGGGCACGTCCTAGGTTATAGAGTTAAGAGGCACTGGGGATTTGACATTAAATAAAAAAGTGCTAGGTGCCCATAAGACCGGCAGTGGGCAGAAGCCAGGACAGGAACAGCTTGGCCAGGACCAGGCTCTCAAAAGACCTTTAAGAGCAAGCACTGTCTTAATCTGTGAAGAAGCCAAATGCTGCTCTGAGGCCTGAAGTTGCGAAGCTTGAATCGGTCTGGACTTCTAGAGATAAAATCAGGAAAAGGAAAGAATGCTGTGTAAGAAGCAGATGAAGCAGAAACATTTTGTACTAAAGAGTGAAGAGGAATATTGAAGGCACATTACTCCATTCTAATAAAAAAGAAAAATACCTTGTATAGACGGCTGAAAGCATGGCATGGACTTCCTGTCCGTGAAGGAAGTTTGTGAGTGAGGTATAGTTTGCTTCCTGGTGGGGAAGAGAACTGGGGGACACTGGGGGTGGAATGATCCCCTAGTAAAGCCAACGATGAGTACTGTGAACCAAGCAATTAAGAACATTAACTCATGCTGGGTTTGATGGTGCACACCTTTAATCCCAGCACCCAGAAGGCAGAGGCAGGGGGATCTCTGTGAGTTCCAGCCCAGCCTCGTCTACATAGCAAGTTTCAAGACAGTCAAGATTACATAGACCCTGTATTTTAAAATAAAATCAAATAAACACACACACACACACACACAAACCCATTAGTTCATGATCAGAGAATCTCCTGGCACACAGGACAAGACATGTGCTGCCTCTCCTGTATTCAATCCAATGCCACTCTCCTTTCAAAGAGGAGGAAACACAAGAACTTCAGTAAGTGACAGAGAACAGGTCTTTCTCTTTCAGAAACTGGAGAGGTGCAACTCGAAGGCCATCAGTCCTTTATAAGACACTGGCTTTGTGGTCAGGTGGGGGTGGCACATGACTTAATCTCAGCACTCAGGAGGCAGAGGCTGGTGCATCTCCTGTGAGTTCAGCCTTGTCTACATAGAGTTCCTGGCCAGCCAGGGTTGCATAAAGAGACCCCATCTCACAACAAAACAAAAAAGAAATCAAACAGAAAGTGGCTTTGAATTCAAACTAGAACATGAGACAATGTGGAAAGAGCAAGCAGCCAAGAGAGCTCTGGTCTTAACCATGGCTCGGTCTGACTGGCCCAGTTTCAGCAGTCCTCATGATCTGAAAACATTAAATGGGACATTCCAAAAAGAAACAATTTGTAAGTTTAAAACAACCTTTATTACAGTATATTATTATAGTTCTATGTTATTATTGTTGAACTCTTACTATGCCTAATTTAGAAATTAAATTGTATCATGAGAGCACACCTATAATCCCAGGACTCTGGAGACTGAAGCAGGAGGATCACAAGTTCTGACCAGCTTGGGAAATATGGCAAGAACCTATCTCAGCAACAACCTAAACATGTCTATGACTGAAACCATCCCAAGTTTCGAGCAGCCATGGCAGGGTGTGTATCTTGAAATGCAGTGCCTAAAAGGGGTTTCTGTAGTCAAGAGCCCCATGTCAGACTTTGACAATATGTATGGCATTACAGTAGATCCTCCTGTTACCCTCAGTCAAGTGGGACAGTAGCTTAATGTGTAGCCCAGGCTAGCCTCATACTCATGGACAAAATCTGCCTTCTGACTGTTGGATTACAAGTGTGTTCTACTATGCAGGTTTACTTTTGTTTATTTATTTATTTTGTTTGTTTGTTTTATGGAGAGGTTCTTGCCTTGCTATCATATAGCCCAGGCTAGCCTGGAACTTGAAATCCCCTTACCTCCACCTGCTGAGTAAAGGGATCAAAGGGTCTACCTCCTGACAGCAGAGAACATCAAGACTTGGAGAGACTAAGTTGACAAAGCATGAGGAGATAATGAAGAGATGCAACTCCCCTGAACTCACGGCCAGGACCAGAGGCTCACTCTAAGTCTCCATCCTTCTCCAAGAATGCTTCCCCATTAAAGAACACTGGGGCGATCCAGTCTGAATTACTCCGGGTCACACTGTCCTCCCTTGCCCTGGTTTTGTCATCCACTGAGTCTGTGTCAACATAAGACACTGTGGAGATGGCCTTTCTTCTAGATCCTTCCCCCAGCATCCTCCTTTAAGTTGATGGTGCCCAGCCTGGAGACCAATTCACACTGGCTTCTTTGACTTAGAAAGAAATGCTTCCCACTAGTTATCACTACCTCCATCCCCAGATAGAGGGGACTTGGGCACCTGGAGTGGAATCTTGGTAATGGTCTGAGTCTAGCTTGCTGAGACACTGATAAGGCCTGGAGAGATAACATCATTCTAGCACTTGGGTGGCTGAGGCAAGAGGGTCTAGAGCTTGAGGCTAGCTTGGGTTAAATAGTGAGACGCTCTCTCAAAATAAGCTAATGAAATTTTCATAACCCTTTGTGCTAGGTACTTCAGCCCCATCATATAGAGGAAGAAATAAGTCACAGACTTCAACTGATTACCCAAGGCCATATAGCTGATAAATAGCAGAACCAGGGTTTAAACTCAGGTCTGTCATTCTTAGTCATGATGAGATCCTAACCTCACACTGAAGTTCACCTAGGCAGCTTGTCTTCTCCCCTAAATCCTTTAGTCAAAATCATCCTCTTTTCCTACAAAGTATAAAACACCACCCCTATGGCTAGCCCCTTACTACAGGATGTGGCCTGCAGCCTAGCACTCATGAAAAATACAGACTCAGGTTGGAGCTGTGGCTCAGTCGGTAGAGTCATTATTTAGCACACACGAAATCCTAGGCCTAATCCCCAGCACTGCATACACCTGCCATGGTGGCATACCACTGTGATCCCAGTACTAAGGAGGTGGATGCAGAAAGATCAGAAATTCAAGGCCAGCCTCCACTCTACCGTGAATTCCAGCTGTCTCTATGCCTGGAATTCCAGCATTTATGAGGTAGTAACAGGAAAACCAGGAATTCTAGTTCTTCAGCTATACGGGGTTTGAGGACAGCTTGAATGTTAAGCCTCACCCAAGATTTGAGTCCTAATCTTCCTTTTAGGAGCTGAAAGATTGCTCTGTGGTTAAGAGCACTGGCCACTGCAGCAGAGGACCTGGGCTGGGTTCCTAGAACCCACACGGTAGTTCACAAGTATCTGAAACTTCAGTTTCAGGGGTTACAATACCCTCTTCTGGCCTCTATGGGAACTACACATATATGATGCATACACACACACACACACACACACACACACACACACACGCAGGCAAAATACTTGTACACATAAATAATACATCTTAATTTTTTTAAATCTTCATTTTATGCTGGTGATATAGCTCAGTAGTACCTAACATGCACAAGACCCTAAATTCAACCTCCAGCTTGCAGAAACAACAATTTTCACTTTATCAAGCTACCAATGATCAGTGAGAATGTACATAGAGCCTTCTTGGGGGGGCAGGGGTGGGGATGTGTGTGTGGATTATTTTCTACTCCTTCAAGAGATGTATTTATTTATGTATGTATTTATATTATTTAAAGAGTTCATTCAGGACTAGCAGGATGGCTCAGCTGGTAAGGGCACCTGTTGCTAAGCTTGATGACTTGAGTCTAATCCTTAAGACCCACCTGGTAGAAGAAAGAACCAACTTCTGCAAAGTTGTCCTCTGACTGCCGTAGGTGCTATGGTACCCCCATACCATGGTACCCACTGTACACACACTCACACAAATAAATGATTTCAAATCCAGACAGATCAGAGTTTGACAGGCAGACAAAGACTACTCCAGACTCTGAGTGTACCATCACTGAGGCCTACTTTCTACTGCTCTGGGGACTGAACCTAACATGCCCAGCTTTACCAGAGAGTTACATCCACAACCCCACTGAGGCCTATTCTCAACAAGGAATGGCCAAGGAATGACAGGTAATGATCAGTCTGCTGGTACTGGACGCCACCCCCCAGACAGGCACTTGCTATGCAGCCCACGCTGGCCTGGAACTTGCAATCCTCCTGCCTTGGCCTCCCTAGAGCTGGAATGGATCACAGGTATGCACCACCATGCAGGCTAGAAGGCACTTCTGAGATAACTAATTTGTACACTGGGGAAAGAGGCTAAGAGAGGCTACATAACAAGTCATTGAGCTGTCCTGTTGGCAGAGGGCCACTTGTGCCTTCATCTAACCCTCCAACCCACTCTCCTCCTCCTCACTTACCCAGATCCCAGACTGATATTTGGGGATCTGTCTGTTGGTTTAGGCAGGGTCTCTTGTCTTAACTGTTCTGGAACTCAGTATGTACACCAGGCCAACTTCAAACTCACTGAGATCCTCCTGTCTGTGCTTCTAGAATGCGGAGATTAAAACATTCGACACCAGCCAGTGTGGTGGTGGCAAATGCTTTTATTGCCAGCACTCGGGAGGCAGAGGCAGGTGGATCTCTGAGTTTGAGGCCAGCCTGGTCTACAGAAAAAGTTCCAGGACAGCCAAGGCTACACAACAAAACCCTGTCTCATGGAAGGGAAAAAAAAAAAAAGGCATTCACCACCATGCCTGGCACATTCACTGATCGTATGATCCCAATTTACATTTGGAGAACCTGAGGCAAAGGAGGTAAACGGTAGAGCTAGGATTTGACTGCTACCTGACATCTGCGGGCTGGCCCAGTGGACCTTGTATGACTTTCATGATAGACCTTCTTTCTATCTCTGGGCTTCAGCTAGCTCAGTGCCGGCACCCAAACACCCTTTCTCTTTCATTTAAACACAGACCACTAGCCTCAGCAGGCACTATCTTTGTACTTGTTATTTTGTTTTTTGTTTTGAGACAGGGTTCCTCTATAATTGCCCTGGCTGTCTTGGAGCACACTCTGTAGCCCAGGCTGGCCTCAAACTCACAGAGACCCGCCTGCCTCTGCCCCGGAAGAACCACCCTATCTGGCTGGGGTTTTTTTCCCCCTTCTTTTTTTTTTTTAGATAGGGTTTCATGTAGGCTTGTCTTAAACCCACTACATAACTGAATATAACTTTGAACTTTAAAAAATTTATGTGTTTGACTGTTTTGCCTGTATGCTTGGTGTCCATGGGGGCCAGAAAAGGGCATTGGATTTCTTGGAACTGGAGTTACAGGTGGTTGTGAGCCACCATGTGGGTGCTGGGAATTGAACCCAGGTCCTCTGGAAGAGTAGCAAGTGCTCTTAACTGCTAAGCCATCTCTCTGGCCCCAACCCTGAACTTGTGAACTTCCTGCCTCTACCTCCCTAGTACTGGGACCGAAGTATATGCCGCCATGCCTGATTATGTGGTGTTGGGGGTCAGGACTTTCTGCATGCTAGGCAAGAACTCTCTGGGCTGGCACATCCTCAGCCCCCTGCCAGAGGTTCTTTTGGGTAGAAACTCCAATTATTTTCACTGACTGGCTTAAGACTTCCCATGTCACAGCAGGATGGAACAGGGGCCCTTCTAGTGCCCTTTCTCTGAGCCGCTGCTCTTGCCCTTCCCCCACCTCTGCCTGTCACTGAAGCCTCCAAGGTCCCCATGAACACCCTCTCTTGAAGTCTTTCCCATTGCCTGGACTGGTTGCCTTCAACTCTGTCCAACTTGAGATCAGCCTAAAAAAAGCCTTTGATATAAATGGCAGGCCAGCGAGGTAGGTCAGCAGGTAACAGGGCTTGTCATGTGGCCCTCAAGAACCAAGTTCTGTCCCTTGGTTCTTCAACTCCCAAAAGTTGTCTTCTGACCTCCATATTCGGGCCTCTCTCAAAGAAATTAAATAAAGTAAAATGGTTAGAGGCAGGTGTGGTGCACACCTTTAATCCCACTCGGAAGGCAGGGGCAAGCAGATCTGAGTTTCAGACCAGCCTGGTCTACAGATCAAGTTGCAGGCCAGCTAGGGCTACACACACAGAAACTCCATCTCAAACAAACAAACAAACAAACAAACAAAAACAAAAACAAAAAAAACAAATTAACAACAGCAACAAAAAATACTAGTTGAGCCTTGTACCCTTCAGTGCTGTGGTAGGAGGATATGGGGAGATTAGTTAGGTTTGCAGACAGATAGCCTAACTCCAGGCTCAGTGAGAGACCCCCTGTCAAGGGAATAAGGTGGAAAGATGGAGCAGACACCTGCCATCCTTGTCCAGCTTTGGCACGTGCACAGGTACACACATTCACATACACCACTCACTCACACATACAAAAATGTACAGAACTATTTGCACAATGCTTATGTGCAAGACAGCTCTAACTCATGTATCCACTGAGTCCTTACAACTCCAAGAGGTAAACGCTGCTATGCTCTCCCTTTTACTAACAAGGAAACTGAGGCATAGAGAAAAAGTCAAGTAGCTTTTCTCAGGCCTGAAATCTTACAACTAACAGGAAGGCTGAGGCCAAAGGACTACCTGCCTGCCTGTGCTATAGAACAAGTTCTAGGCCCACCCAGGCAACTTGACTGAGACCCTGTCTCAATGGAAAAGGGCTTGGCTATAGTACAGAGACATGTAAAGCCTTGGTTCAATCCTAGTACCACAAGAAAAATTAACAAGGCTGGGAATTTTGTCAGCTGGCAGGTAGGTGGTGGGGATGGAAGTCCACCCTAAGCTCTAGAGACTTTATGTACAGACCAAAGAAGAAGTAAGCAGGACCCGCAGAGCCTGAAAGGTGGGCTGTGCTAAGACAACAAAGCCAAGAAGGCTGGAAAAAATAGGGCTTCCAAGTTAATTTGGAATGAAGAGGCCTAGGGAGCAGGTCCCCTTTCCCAACAACTCACCATGTCCACTAGAGGGTATTAGAATTTCCCCCCTGGGATGTAGGTCTTGAAACCCAAGGGAGCAAGAGCCCTTCAGCTGCACTCAGGCTACTCGGACAGGGACAGCCCAGGGTCCTGGCAGCTCTACGAGGTAGAATAGCTGGTGACAGTTAAGGTCTCGAATGGCAGGCTCTAACTCCTTCTGATGTCCTTAATACCTTCAGATCCCTTCACAAGAAAGTCCAGATTCCCAGTATGGTCTGCCAACCAACCTACCCGGAGCCACGCTGAAGTAGGAGGGAACTACTGGCTCATAGTTCTCCACTCAAAGGGCCTTTCCTTCTGCCTGGAGCAGTCACTTACTAACTCTGAGATCTCAGGTCAGTTACCAACTGCCCTGGGCCTCAGTTCCTCACCTGTAAAATGGAGTCAATACTACCAACAAACCAGATTGGAGGTGTTTAGAATAGCATCTGGCACGCTCTAAACTATGCAAGAGTTAGCTGTTACTGTGGCCTGACCCAAGCTTCCCTCACGGCTGAGTCTGAATTATGCTCCCACCTCTGGCCTTCACCACTCCTCTAGATCTGGACTCAGGACCCAGGATTGTGAGTTTATGGACATCAAGTTTATGCAAAGAGACTGGAAACACGCAGCATGGCGCCTGACTCTCCCAGTGTGCCCAAACATCTGTCCGACCAGGTCGAGGGCAGTGGGCAGAGGGATGGGCTAATCCCGAGGTTCTAGATGTGAGATCCAGGAGAAGGGGGGGTGGGGTGGGGTGGGGTAGGATTCCTGACTTCTGTCGGAGGGACGCTGACCCTGGCACGGGTTCGAGGGTGGGGGTGGGACCGGGGTGTAACACGTACCTCCTTGTTGTCCACAGGGATCTTGAGTTTCACCACCTCATACTTCTCCTCACCCTCCTCCTCCTCACCCTTCACCAGCAGCACCATCTCCTCCTGCATCTCTTCCTCCTCCTCCTCCTCTGCCTGCTGTTCGCCAGGCATCTTGGTGTCCTGAGGCGGGGCGCTGGATCAGAGGCTCAGGACCCGCCCCCCCCCCCCCCCCCCCCCCACTGTGGCCCCGGCCCAGACAAGGCGGTGCAGCCGTGGCTTCCCCCGCCCTGTCCAGGCTCCGAGGCCAGTCCTCTCCCATCCACCCTAGCCCGGCCCCACGCTCCGGCACTGCCCAGGGCCCAGCTCGGAAGACACCCGTTCACCCCACTCATCCCGGTATTCAGGGCCCGGAACAGTTCGAATCTCCAGCTCCCGCGAGTTGCCACCCTCCTCGCGCTGAGTCACTCCCCGGAGCCTGGGTCGGCGACCCCAGCGCTAAGGGACGGGCTGGAGGCCGGCTGGAGCTGAGGCCCTGGGGTGGGGTGCGCACTCACCAGCCCGAGGTTCGGCGCTCGTGCGGCCCCGGGCCTGGGCGAGGGGCGGTTGGGTGCTCCGCGAAGGCCGCGGCTCCGGAGGCGGGGGCGGGGCGGGGCCCCAGGGGCGGCCATTCATTGGCTCGCACGCCTGGCCCCGCCCCTAGGGGAGAGGCCGGAGGCCCGTACTTGTGTCCTAACCGCCCCGGGAGGGGGAGCCGAGGTGTCGGCGGGCGATCGGGAAACTCCTAACGACCCCAAGACGCCCAGCCCGGCCTTCAGGGCTCTACAGCCGAGTTCGACCACCCTCAGCCGGTCTCGACGCCCCACCGAGACTGCTGCGCCCGCGTAGGCCACGTGCGCTCCCGCGGGTCCGGGCCTCTCGCTGGCGCCTCGCCTGGACAGCCGCCCTGTTACCTCCTCTCTTCTTTCCCCTCCTTTTCCCTCCTGTTTCTTCTCGCGTCGCCTCCTCGTCCACTGGCCTGCCAGTCAGCTTGCTGTTTGCCCGCATAGCCCAGATCCACGGCCGCCCAGTCTGCCCCCTTGGTTTACCACGTGCTGTTGCTGACTTTTGAGTCGGCGTCTCCCTGCGTTGTGTCCCTGGTTCGTTTTTGATCTAGTGGCCAGTCTAGTTCTCGTTCTGCCCCTCCCCCGCCTCCAAAGCTGAGTGTCCGGGCAGGAGTTACGGTGTCTGGCTTGGGTACCAGTTCGTGCCAGTTTACTGTTTTACACACTGGGTCACATTTGCTTTGCATAAAGGACCACAGCACTTCAAGATGGTTCCCAGAGGGCTGACTTGCCTAAGTTACATAGTAAGGAAGCATTTTTGACAACAGGTAGTGTGGGTGGAAAATTAGCCCAAGGTCAAATCCAGTCTACAATACTACAGTACTATCTTGCTTATCCCGCTATATACTTTTAGCTGGGCAGGATGTCGCTCAGCATTAGGACTGAGAACAGAAAATTTGAAGTTGGGTGTGTTGGCTCATGTCTGTAATCCAAGCTACTCTGGAGGATCTTGAGTTCAAAGCCAGCTGGGCAACAATATAGAAATGTCCATTTCAAAAGGAGAAAGAGGGAAGTACTGCATGAGGTAACTGAAGAGGCAGCTCTGGCTGTCTTCTGATGGCTGTTGTGGAATATGATTTTAATGTGTTATGTTTGTTTATGCTGTGGAACATTTAATGATTCAAAGATGTGCTGCGTTCTTTTTTTTTTCTTTTTCTTTTTTCTTTTCTTTTTTTTTTTTTTTTTGGAGCTGAGGACCGAACCCAGGGCCTTGTGCTTGCTGGGCAAGCGCTCTACCACTGAGCTAAATCCCCAACCCTTGTTGTGTTCTTTTATGTTGATTTGTTTAACTCTGTGAAGCTGTTACTTTGCCTGTCTAAAAACACCCATTGGTCTCATAAAGAGCTGAACAGCCAATAGCGAGGCAGGAGATAGGATAGGCGGGGCTGGCAGGCAGAGAGAATAAATAGGAGGAGAAAGCTGGGAAGAGGGAGAGATCAAGGAGCATGAAAAGAAGGAGCCAACCACACAGCTACACAGCCAGACATGGAATATGAAAGAAAGAAAAGATACATAGAATAAAGAAAGGTAAAAAGCCCAGAGGCAAGAGGTAGATGGGATAATTTAAGAAAAGCTGGCAAGAAACAAGCCAAGCTAAGGCCGGGCTTTTATATGTAATAAGTCTCTGTGTGTATTTACTTGGGAGCTGGGTGGCCAGCCCCCCAAAGAACAAAGAGTAAAGAGTAAAAAACAAACAAAAACCAACTATAGGTGTCAGAATGCTTCTTTGCAGCTTTTTTTTTTAAGTTATTGATTAAAAATATATCTGTCTGTGTGTGCTCACATGTTTACAGGTGCCTGAAGACGGGAAAAAAAAGGTATCTAATCTTGTGAGGTGGAGTTAAGGACAGTCGTGAGGGAAGCACATGGGTGCTGGGAACCAAACTCTGCTCCTCTGAAAAAGCACTAGACACTAAACTGGGGAGCCAGCTCTCCAGTTCCTTTAAGTTGTTTTTTGTTTTTGTTTTTGTTCTTTTGTTTTGTTTTTGTTTTTCAAGACAGGGTTTCTCTGTGTAGCTTTGGAGCCTGTCCTGGAACTCATTCTGTAGCCCAGGCTGGCCTAGAACTCAGAGATCCGCCTGCCTCTGTCTCCCGAGTGCTGGGATTAAAGGCGTGCACCACCACTGCCCAGCTGTTTGTTTTTTAAATATGTATTTGTGTGTACCTGAGTACATATATGTGCACCACATTTATGCAGGATTCCCCCAGGGGTCAGAAGAGGGCATTAGATCACCTGGAGCTGGAGTAACCAATGACTATAATGCACCATATGGGTGCTGGGAACCAAACCCAAGACTTCTGCAAAAGCAGTAAATGCTCTTAGCCACTGAGCCCTCTTCCTAACCCTAGCTAAATATTCTTAAAATGGCAGTTAGGTTCTGATTGCATAAGAAACTATGGCTGGGGCTGGAGAGATGGCTCAGAGGTTAAGAGCAATGCTGCTCTTCCAGAGGTCCTGAGTTCAATTCCCAGCAACCACATAGCTGCTCACAAACCATCTGTAATGAGATCTGGTGCCCTCTTCTGGCCTGCAATCATACATGCTGTATACAGAATAAATAAATCTTTAAAAAAAAAAAAAAAAGAAAGAAAGAAAGAAAGAAAGAAACGAAACGAAACGAAACTATGGCTGGAGAGATGGCTCAGCAGTTAAGAGCACTGGTTGCTCTTCTGAGGTCATGAGTTCAATTCCTAGCAACCACATAGCAGCTCACAACCATCTATAGTGAGATCTGGTGCCCTTTCTTGGTGTGCAGGCAGAACACTGTATCCATAATAAATGTTAAAAGAAAAAAGAACTATGACCCTACAGCACTTTGTCATACATGTGCACCAAGGAAGGTCTGCCTCCTCAAAGACCTCCTTCAATATATTATTTGCACTGTGTTTTCAATCCCTCCCCCTCCCTGTTTGTGGGCTTTTCAAGAGGAATGTGGGGAAAAAAAAATCTAAAAATGTCTGATCCACCATGAGGGGAGGGGAAAAAGGAAGCATCTTACACTTCTGAATATGCCTTCCACCCCAGAATCTTCATTTAAAACTTAAAGATCCACATGACAGGACACAATAGGCTGCTATCGAAGCCATTCTGGATCAGTCCTCTTCAGATCTCTAAACTTCAGTTTTAACTGTCTCAGCTGAATTCTCAATGGAGGACAGGAACAGAGAGCCCTTCTCTATAAAAAGCAATGCAGTGGAGGGCCTAATGCTAACAGTTGAAGCAGCAGGCTTCCATTTTAGACTTAAAAACCATCTTATGGTACAGAGCAACGGCCCATTTCTGTTGATTAAATGTTTCTCAAGGACTGGTATAACATTAACTACAAGTGGTTCTGTACTGCCTGTTCCAGGAAATTTCAACCATGCCTTTGTTTCAAAAAGTTATCATCTCGCAACCCTACCTTTGTTTCAAAAAGTTGTTATGAAGACCTTGTTTCAACAACCTTGCAATTGATGTCTCTGTTTTAGGTGGTGGTGATTAACTTATGCTTATGTTCTGCTCCTGTAACCTATTTTGCCCACCAAATCCCCCATTTGGAAACCCCCTACCCCCAAGCTATAAAAACCTTGTCTTCCTCAAATCCAACATTGACCTCTTAAACCCTGCCTTAGGGGGAGGCAACCCATGTATAGGAATAAACAGCTTGTTTTAATTAATTTGGCCATGATTTGGTTGATGGTCTTTCTCCTTGCATCTTTTGGATTAACAAACAAACCCCCCCCCTTTTTTTTTAAGATTTCAAAATTTTATGTGTATTGAATGTTTTCTTGTATTCATGTATGTGCACCATGTGCGTGCCTGGTGCAGCAGAACTCAGAAGACGGCATCAGATCCCCCAAACCTGGAGCTAGAGCTGGTTTGTAAGCCACTATATGGGTGCTGGGAACAGCCATCTTACCACTGCCCAGTCCAGGAGTTACTTAACAGAGGGCACCGAGTGATCACAGGGTTTTCAAGAGCAGTGACATGGCCTGACAGAATTTTACAAAGCTCACTGGGCTCTGCTTGGTTAGAAAAAGACAAAGCATCAGGAAGGGTCCTTCAAAAGCCCCTCCAAGGGCTTCATTTAGGGCCAACAGGATTCCTATGCACGGAGACAAGCCTCTAAGGGCCCTTGGAGGCAGATTGCAAAGTCCCAGGATTTCAAGTATGCATCTAACTTCACAAGAGTCTGGAAAACTGATTTCTGGGGAAGCGTCAATGGCTAAGATCTTTGGAGACCATCGGACTATAGCTGAGTTACCAGGTCTGGCAGGAACTTGCCAAATAAGGTGAGTGGAACTAATGATTCCTGCCTCTGGCCGATTAGGCCTTCCCTCCTTGGCATTTCACATTTTTCTTCTCAAGAGTCATGCTCCAGTTTGTAGCTAAGTCTTTGTTAACAACCAGACCTTGGCCTAGGAAATCAGCCGACAGAAAAGACGACTTTCTTTGGGTCTGGATCTCACTATATAGCCTAGACTGTCCTGGATCCCAGTGAGCCTCCTAAATTCTGGGATTACAGGCATGAGCCATGACACCTGCCTCCAATGAAAGCAGCTAAATCATCTAAGACAATCTATTTAACAAACTTAAGGCAAGGGACCCATGTAAGTTTATCATGGCTGAGGGCTTTACCTCCAACAGTGCCTCTATACCAACTTCAATCCTTGCTGGAGTTTGTATTTATCCATGTACACACATACACACCTACACCCACACACCACACCTCAGACAAGGGACAATTTATTAGTAAGGAGACAAACACTTGACTGTGGAGACTTGAAGATTCTCTGGCCTGCACTGGCCCTGCCCTTGCTCAGCAAGCTGGTCTTTGCAGATGTCCATGACAACCTTGGCTTTGCATGCAGACTGGAAGCTCTGAATGCTCCTGGTAGTTCTGCTCTACTTCACCAGTGTCCAGCGTCAGGGTGGCAAGGCCCTCAAAGCACAGACTTGGGCTCTTTCCCAAAGGGCCCTTCCTGGATACAACCATGTCCAGTGATCCACAGGCAGAGGTGGAAACTGACTCCGCCACAGCAATACTTCCCCCTCAGGGTGGTCAAGATGTCCCTGCCTTGTTTTGACACCTTAAATTCAAACAATCCATGTTCTCCCAGCCTAAGGTTAGGAGGATTAAGGTTTTTTGTCGGGTCTTTTTTTGTTTTGTTTTTTATTTATTTATTTATTTATTATTTTGCTTTTTGCTTTACCATGTAGTCCTGGCTGACCTAGAACTCTCTATGTAGAGTAGTCTGGCCATAAATTTGAGACCCGCCTGCCTTTACCTCCGGAGTGCTGTGCCCAGCAGAGAGATGTGTTCTTAACAAAAGGCAGCAGGATTTTAGAGTTGAGTCCAGCTTACCAATTTTACAAGTGTGACGAGCTTCCTCTGCTGGGCAGTATTCTAAAGCTGTGGTACAGCTCATCCTGGCGAGGTTCCCAACACCTAGCCAAGAGTTTCCTGAGCATGAACAATATGATCTTCAATCTGTTTCTGTTCTCATCCTCCCCCCACACCCCTCCCACCATTTCCCAGGCTTTCCCTGCCTTCAGCAGCAGATAGCTCCCTCTGGTACTCTGGGCCTTTACCCTCCCTGACTCCCCATCACTCTATTGCAGCCGGTGACTCCTCCTGGAGGAGAGGCCTTGACAGACCATCCCCTATCCCAAAGGGCCTTAAGACCATATGCCCGCGCTGGTGCTTGATTCGAGCAGAGCTATCACTGAAACCTTTGCCACACTCTGCACACTTGTATGGCTTCTCCCCAGTATGTGTACGCCTGTGCTTGACTAGATCTGAACTCCGGGGGAACTCTTTCCCACAGAAGCCACACACATGAAGCTGGCTGGGTCCAGAGGGCTGGCCCCGTACTCGAGACTGGGGGCCTATGGGTATAGGACCAGGTGGGTTATGTGGCCGCAGGAGGGTAGATGGTGGTGGTGGTCTGGTGCGTTCGCCCTGGTGGGTTCGGAGGTGCTTGACTCGGGCAGAACTGTCAGCAAAACCCTTGCCACACTCAGGACAGAGGTAGGGTTTCTCCCCTGTGTGCACACGATGGTGTTTCACCAGATCAGAGCTTCGGCGGAAGCCTTTGCCACACTCAGGACACTTGTGGGGCTTGTCACCTGCCAGTGGTGGGGGAGGCTCCCCAGCCTGTGGGCCCTCAGGCTCTGGTTCCAAGCCAGGCAGGCCAAAGGGCCCGTCACTGGAATGTGAAGGGCTTCGAGGTGTCAGGGAGGGGCTCGTGCCAAGAGGAGGCGGAGGTGGGCTGAGGAGGAGGGGGGCTACAGGGTATGCGGAGAAACTGAAGTCCTGGGGCTCCACGTGGGTAAGGCGGTGCCGAAGAAGAGTAGAGCTCAGACTAAAGGTGCGGTTACATTCCGGGCAGGCGTGAGGCCGCTGGCCACTGTGCGTTCGGAGATGCTTCACCCGGGCCGAGCTGTCAGCAAAGCATTTACCACACTCGGGGCACAGGTAGGGCTTCTCGCCTGTGTGTACCCGCAGGTGCTTCACCAGGTCAGAGCCCCGGGCAAACTCCTTTCCACACACATCACAACCGAAGGGTTTGGGCCCCAGGTGGCTGCGCTGGTGGCTGAGGAGGCTGCAGCTCAGCACAAACCTTTTGCCACAGTCAGTACACATGTACGGCTTGTCCTGGGCCTTGGGTCTTTGTGGAGCTGTCGGAGCTGCCTGAGATGGCTGCCGGCGGGGAACCACTGGCCGGGGGAGCTGCTCCCCTCTGTGTGTCCGCTGATGCTTTATTCGGGCAGAACTGTCCCCAAAGCCCTTGCCACAGATACCACACTTGTAGGGCTTCTCCCCTGTGTGTGTCCGCTGGTGTTTTACCAGGTCAGAGCTTTGCCGGAAGCTTTTACCACATTCCCCACAGATAGTGGGGCGCTCACCAGCAGGAATCCGGGATCGGGGGCATCTTGGGAGGGCCTGAGGCTACTGTCCGGACTCTGCAGGGCTTCTCCCCAGAGTGAGTTCGTTGGTGTTTGATTCGGGCTGAGCTGTCCCCGAAGCCCTTGCCACAGACCCCACACTTGTAGGGCTTCTCCCCTGTGTGAGTCCTCTGGTGTTTCACCAAATCTGACATCTGCCGGAAGCTCTTGCCACACTCACCACACAAGGCGGCAGCTCGGTCATTACTAGCCTGTCCCCAGCGGGGTTCTCCCAGGACTCTGGGCTGTCGCTTTCCAAGCCCCTCTCTGTGGACCCATAAGTCATCCCAGCTCTGAATGCCTTCAGGTTTGAGAGAAGCATTTCCTACTTCATGATCTGGGGCTAACTGTTCCTCTTCCTTAAACTCTAAGCCATCCCCCTCCTGTGGAGTATGTTCCAGCTCATCCACCAGAGAGGCCTCCATATTCTCACTCCCTAGAACCGGGGAAAGAAAACAGAATTAGAAATCTCACCCTTTGGCTCAACCTCATTTTTTCTTCTAGTGCTGCTGGAGTGGAAGCCGGGGCCCTCTACCCCTAATGGTAACTTCCCCAGTAACACTTAACAGTGGATAACCTCCTGAATTTTTCTCCCTCTCTACTGAATTTAGGGAGCACTAACTACCTGTCTCTCAATAATTATAAGTACCACTGTGTTGCATCCCTAGCTCTTTTTGTTTTATTTTGAAACAGGAGTTTCCATAACTTGCCCAGGCTGGCCTCAAACTTTCAATCCTGCCGGGCATGGTGGCACATGCTTCTAATCACAGCACTGGGGAGGCAGAGCCAAGTGGATCTGACCTCAAGGCCAGCCAAGAAGGCTACAAAGTAATAGCTTATTTCAAAACAAACACCAATCTCAGCCTACCACTTCAGGGGATTATAGGTGTGCATCACCATCCTGGCTTACCATGTTTTTAATCAACAACCACTAAACTAAACAATACGGGACCCTCAAAATCCTATCAATAATACTCTATTTCTATTTTTACACTCATGGAAACAAAATTAATTTTCTTTCTTTTCTTTCTTCTTTTTTTTTTTTTTTTTTTTTTTTTTGTAGCAGGCTTTCTCTTTAGCATCCAACCAGCTCCCAAATCATGACATGGAGACTTAGTTGTGGACGCTCAGCCTTATTATGCTTGTCCCACTAGCTCTTATAACTTAAATTAACCTGTTTCTCTTCATCTACAAAAAGCCTCAGGCTTTTTACCTTTCTTTCTGTCCTACTCTGTGTCTTGCTGACGGGCTGGCCCTGGGTGACTCCCTTTTTCTCTTTCTCCTTTTCTCTTACTTATTCTCTCTCTCAGCAGCCCCACCTATCCCTCCTCTGCCTAACTATTGGCCATTCACCTTTTTATTAGACCAGTCAGGTGCCTTAGGCAGGCAAAGAAACATATCTTTACATAATTAAACAAATGCAGCATAAACATATGTAACACATTTTTGCCTAGTTAAATAAATATTCCACATTTTTTTCTTTTTCTTTCTTTCTTTTTTTTTTTTTTGGGGGGGGGGTGCGTTTATAAGACCTTACAAGGCTATCTGGAACTTGCTCTGTAGACCAGGCTGGCTTTGAACTCACAGAGATCTGCCTGCCTCTGCCTCCAGAGTGCTGGGATCAAAGGTGTGCTCTACCACCACCCAGCTTTCTCCCGCCCCAGACACCAGAGATGTGTAACCCTGGCTGTCCTGGAACTCACAAAGATCCTCCTGCCTCTGCCTCTCAAGTACTAGGACTAAAGGCTTGGATCACAACCACCTAGCTAAAGTAATTTTCTTAAGGCTGGAAAGTTAGAGAATAGTCAAGTTTCTAATTTGCATCTACCCAAGCCTGTGTTATATTACAGTATCTCTATTCAGAAAACCTAGTATGGAATCTTTCTACTGAATCTGTTTTGCTTTTTTCCTTCAGTTTTTGAGACATTCTTACTATAGTGCCCAGGGTGGCTTTGAATTCTCCACCCTCCTGGGATTACGGGTACACAGAGAATAGGCCAACAATGGCTATTCTGTCCCTTGTAACTTCAATGACTCTACATGTACTTACTTCCCTACAGATACTGTGGGGTGGTGGGAGAAATGACCAAGTAGCAAGGACTATCTATAACTGTGGGTTCCTAACAACTCTGTTGTTACGAGAGAGACAAGAGATAAGAAGTCAAGGACGAGCATCACTCGGCAGCAAGGCGAAAACTATGGAAAGGAATGGGGGTTATCTGGATCAGGACACTGAGACTAGTCGGGGTAAACAAGGTCTGTACGTAACCCTAGGTTCACGAAAGGCTTTAATTAGTGGAAATAAGGAAGGTGAGGGAGGTTTGGGGAAGGGAGGCAGCCAGGATGAGAGCTGCATTTACTCCAGACTTGCTGCAGAGCGCGTGCTGAGGACAGGGCAGGCGAGGTCATCACAACTGAGCCCCGAGGCCTGTGCAGAGCCCAGGCAGCACGGAGGAGTGAAGGCCCGCGGGGGAGGGGAGAGGGCCGCGGAGGATGCCCGCCCCTCGGCCCGGCACACAGTAGGTGCGCAGAGACGCTGGCTCCTTCCCCTCGGGTTTTGCTCCCGCGCCCCTTCGCCCACGCCCGACTTTCCCGGGTCCCCAAGAAGCCATTACCTGTCGTCGGTGCGGCGCCAACCGCCGCCCTCACCTGCGCCGACGGCTCTCGGCCGCTCCCAGTCCGCCGAGCGGCGGAGCTCGGTGCCTCGGGTTCAGCCGCGAGCTGCCCCGTCGGCCCACGAGCGGGGCGCGGCTCCGGCGACGCCGCGGGCACTCGCCGTCCGTCCCCTTGCCCGCGGCCGCCAGCGGCTCCGGTGCGGGCTCCGCGCCACGCCGGGAGGGGGCTCGGCCCACGTCCCGGGCGCCGCGGGGCGGGACGGGAAGCGGAAGCACGGGGCTCAGCGAGCCGCTCTAGGACCCGGAGGAGCCGCGGGCTCGGCGGCCACGGAGCCCGCTGCAGCGGGGCCCTGCGGCGTTGGCGGCGTGCCTCCCCGGCTCGTCTAACGGGTGCGGTGGGGCCCGGCCGCCCGCGCGGGTCGACGGGGAAGGAGCCCGGGGATCGGGTGGGGGAGAGGCCTCGGCAGACAAAGGGCTCCGGAGAGCCGGCGGGCGGGGCGGGGCGCCGAGGCGGGGGAAACAAAGCCCAGCCCGGCGTGGGGGCTGGGCCGGGGCTCGGCACCGAGCGCAGCCCGCCAGGTCCTAGCCTAAAAGGCACGAGTCAGGCCACCGCCGGCGAGGGACACACAGTGGCGGGGGCTAGAGACGGGGTGCCAGAGACAAAGAGATGTAGAAACGAGATAAGAGACGGCGGCCAGTCACCCAAGCCGAGTCCTGCAGAGAAACGGGCGGGAGGCAGAACAAAGGACCACAGGCAGAGACAAAGGTGGAGACACAAAGGAAGGCTGCCAGCTTGGCAGAGGCCAAGCCCAGGGAGAGACTGAGGAATTAAGCCCTGCCTCCATCTTAGTGGGACCCAGTCCCTGGATGCAATCCCAGGAGCTTGTGTGCTAGGCAGGCTTTCCTTTGTAGAGGTGAGTGCCTGGAGTCCTGCCACCAAAGAGAAGATAACGGGGTTTTTAATTCGTATGTATTAGCATCTTACATTAAAGCAGAAGTTTGAGATAAAGTTGAAATATGAATCATCGGTCCTTTGAGTGCTACCAGTTTTAGAGAAAAGCATACAAAGAATAGACATAAGAGATTCGGGGCCAGTGGGGTGGCTCAGTGGGTAAAGGTGATTGTCACCAAGCCTGACAAGTTCTATCCGGGGAACCCACATAGTGGAAAGAGGGTCCAAGTTGTCTCTGACCACATGCACCTGTGCAATGCGCCCTTATTACTCCAAATTTAAGAAATTCTAACTTAAAAAAAGAAACTAAAAGGGCTGGAGAGATGGCTTGGTGATTAAGAGCATGCACTGCTCTTACAGAGGAGCAAGGTCAGCTCCCAGCACGCACATCCAGCAGCTCACAATTGCCAGTAACTAGCTCCAGGGGAATCCCTTTTCTGGTTTCCCAGGACACCGAACTCACAAGCACAAATATACACACACACCCTATACACAGTCACATATACATATAATTAAAAATAAAATAAGAGGCCAGTGGCACAGTCCTTTAATCCCAGCACATGGGAGGCAGAGGCAGGCCGCTCTCTGTGAGTTCGAGGCTAGCTTGATCTACAGAGCGAGATCCAGGACAGCCAAGGCTACACAGAGAAACCCTGTCTCGAAAGCAAATAAATAATAAAATAAGAGAATTGGGACTGCGGAGATGTTTTAATGGATAAAGTTTTTGCCACACAGCATGATGACCAGGGTTGAAATCCTTAGCACTCAAAGGTGCCCGGATAGTGGCTTACCTGTAATCTAGACCAGCCAAACTGGGAAAATACACACACACACACACACACACACACACACACACACACAGACACACACACACACAGAGGCTTAGGGTTGTATCATTCAGTGATAGAGTGCATGCTGATTGTGCTTGAGGCCCTGGGGTGGATTCCAGCAAGCGAGAGTCTGGGGATGCATAGAGGACTGTAAGAGACACTTAAATGGACCTATGCAAGACAACAGAAGGGGCTGGTGTGTGTGTAGCTATAACTGTAATTGGTAAATATCAGAGTACCCTGACGCTCCTAGGACTTCCAAGTCCCAGCACAAGAAATTGGATAGATTTCTTTAGTTAGATTTTGTTGTATACACGTGTAAAATTTCCAAGTTATTATTTTTTAAGGAATTGGATGGGGACACATAGATTAGTGGTAGAGGCAGAGACAGTTTATTAAAGAAGAAAACATTTCCAAGAGAGGAAGTGGGCAGGAGCTGGGGAAAGGTTAGAAGCTCAGAGGTGCTCATGCATGCCTGACACATTGGGATCTTTAGAGGTCATCTGTATAACACAGTTACGGCGCATGCTCTGTGCTCTGTCAGCCTTGCTGGTTTGGGTCTTTCCAGTTTTCCTTTCTGCCAGCTGGTTTCTTCCCTGTGCTAATTTTGACCTCACCCTTCACCCTACTGTCCTGTTACTTCACACTAGCACTCTAGGGGCTTGAGGCCGGAAGATCCCAAAATTAAGACCATCCAGGGTTTTATACGCTCTATCAATAAACAAATTAATTTTTTTTTTCAAGACAAGGATTATCTGTGTAATAGAACCCTGGATGTCCTGGAACTTGATTTCTAGACCATTTTGGCCTTGAACTCACAGAGATCCGCCTGCCTCTGCCTCCCAAGTGCTGAGATTAAAGGTGTGTGCCAGCACTGCCCTGTCCAGACTCCATTCCTGTACCAGTCCTCTACACCACAGACCCTTAGACATTTAGCTTGGTTCAGAGGCCAGGCCATTTTTCTTGGACTGAGCTATGCTACTGGCATCCAGAGTCCCCAAAGGCCTGTGGGACTTCTTAACCCTCACAAAGCCTCAGGCAAATCAGTTGAATTCCCAAACTATAATGACAGATTTGGAATTGAGTGTGGTCAAAGCTTTGAAAAATAATTTCAAAACGTTATCACAGGACTGAGGAGATGGCTCAGAGGGTAAAGTGCCTGTTAGCATTCAGGCATCTGTGCTGGCCTGCCCTTAGGGTCCTGACAGAATACATCCTCAGCTACAGCCACTAAGAGCACCCTCAGTGCGCATTTGCTACGTTCCCTTATAAAAGGCGTGCCCTGCCTGGCTCTCCTCTCTTTCTCTTCCTTCACTCTCATCCCCAGGGACCTTCTCTCCCCTCCCCTCAATAAACCCCCCACATGGACCCTGTGGTATGGTGTGACTCCTTCCCGCCATTTAAAAAATACAAATATGGTGCCATGACTCGGATTTGAACCAAGGTTGCTGGGAGCACAACGCAGAGTACTAACCACTATAGCACCCTAAGGACAGGCCAGTACAGATGCCTGAATGCTAACAGGGCCTGCTGCTCAAACATGAAGACCTAAGTTCAGATCCCTGTAAAAGCCAGGCCTGGTAGCAGATCTGTAACCTAAGTGTTGGCAGGGAGAATCAGGCAGCTGCCGATTGTTCGGGGCTCACTGACCAGCCAGCCAATCAAAACAGCAATCTCCAGCTTTAGTGAGAGACCCTGTCTCAAAGACTAAGAATGATTGAGGAAGGGGCTGAAGAGATGGCTCAGCATTCTTCCAAAGGATCTGGGTTCAATTCCCAGCACTCACATGTCAGCTCACAAGTGTCTGTAACTCCAGTTCCAGGGAATCTGACACCCTCATACAGACATACACGCAGGCAAAACACCAATGCACTAAAATAAAATTAAAATGAAATAAGGGGCTGGAGAGATGGCTCAGAAGATAAGAGCATTGGTTGCTCTTCCAGAGGTCCTGAGTTCAATTCCCAGCAACCACATGGTGGCTCACAACCATCTGTAATGAGATCTGGGCAGAACACTGTATACATAATAAATAAATAGATCTTTAAAAAAAATAAAAATTCAAATAAATAAATAAATAAATAAATGAAAGGGTAGTTGAGGAAGACATCCCCTTGTTATCTCTGACTTCCTCATGCACCTGCACAGGTGAGTACACCCACATGCTCACAAAAATATGCACATGTAAGATATCGCCAGTAAACTTTGTCTTTCACTGGGCAGTGGTGGCGCACGCCTTTAATCCCAGTGAGAGGCAAAGCCAGGCAGATCTCTGTGAGTTCAAGGCCAGCCTGGTCTACAGAGCAAGATCCAGGACAGGCACCAAAAGTACACAGAGAAACCCTGTCTTGAAAACAAAACAAAAAACAAACAAAAAACTTCGAATTTCATTTGGCCCAAAGCATTCGGTAGGAAATACAGATAATACAGCAATAAAGAAAACTACACCTTAAAAATGCATCACTGGGAGCAGCAAGTCCGAAAAGCTCCTTTTGATCCCTGGGACTCCCACATGGTGGCAGCAGAGAGCTGATTTTGGCCGGCTGTCCCCTGACCTCCATTACTTGCAGTAGGACATGCGTACACCCCCACAATAAAAAAAAAAATTTAAAAAGAAAGAAAGAAGGGTGTCATGGTAGGTCTCTCCTTCAATCTCAGCACTTGAGAAGCAGAGGCAGCGAGAATTCTATGAGTTCTAGGCCAGCCTGATCTACACAGAGTGAGAGCTCCAGGCCAGCTCAGGATATATGGTGAGACCTTGTTTCAAAAAACAAAAGGACATGTACGCAAATACCTATGTGTAGGCAAAGGAGAAAATCTAGAAGGATACATATTAAACTGGTGTTATATTAATACAGAGATATTAGATTAAAAGTTTCTAATTCACATAAAAAATTAATTAGTTTATAAAATGATAGGCTTCCTAATGGTATTTTGTTTCATTTAACAAATGGTTTCTTGAGACAGAGTTTCTCTGTGAAACAGTCATGACTGTCCTGGAACTCACTTTGGAGACCAGGCTAGTCTCGAACTCAGAGATCTGCCTGCCTCTGCCTCCTGAGTGCTGGGATTAAGGGAGTGTGTCATCAAAGCCCAGCCCTAATGGTATTTTGTTTTTGTGGGTATTTTGGTTGTTGTTGTTGTGTTTTGTTTTGTTTTGTTTTTTTTCTGAGACAGGGTTTCTCTGTGTAGCTTTGTGCCTTTCCTGGAACTCACTTAGTAGCCTGCCTCTGCCTCCCCGAGTGCTGGGATTAAAGGCGTGCAACACCACCGCCCGGCTGGTTTTTTTATACATTTTTCATTTTGGTTGACTGTCTCACTTGACCATCAGCTCCTCTCCTGTCTCTCTGATCCCTTTAACTCCTGTACCCCTTCCACTTTGATAGTGCATGTGTTCTATTGTCCTCTCCACCCTCTCACTTCTTAGAAAAGATTGATTGATTTATTTGGTTTTATGAGACAGGGTCTTTCTAGAACTCACCATGTAGACTGATTTTTTTTTTTCATCCTGCACATAAATACAGTGTCCATGGAGGCCAGGAGAAGGTGTGGGATGTAGCAGGCTTTCTTTGGGCCTCTAACCAACCTCCAAATCATGACACAGACATTGGAGCCTGTCCTGGAACTTGCTTTGTAGACCAGGCTGGCCTCGAACTCACAGAAATCCACCTGCCTCTGCCTCTGCCTCTGCCTCTGCCTCTGCCTCCCGAATGCTGGGACTAAAGGCGTGCGCCACCACTACCACGCAGCTTCATCTCTGTTTTGCCTCAGGCCTGTTCACCTTTCTTTCATTCTCTGTGTCCTGCTTGCATGGCTTCCTCCATGTCTGGCTGGCTGGTGGCTGCCGGGCTCTCTGGCCCTGGGTGTCTCCCCTCTTTATCTTCCTCTTTCTTCCCTCTCTCCTGAGCCTAGCTTCCTCCTCTTACTTATTCTCTCTGTCCACCAGCCCTGCCTACCCTTCCTCTGCCTAGCTATTGGCTGTTCAACTTTCTATTAGATCAATCAAGTGCTTAGGCAGGCATGGTGAAACAGCAGCATGTTTGCATGATTAAACAAATGCAGCATAAACAAATGCATCACACCTTTACACAGTTAAACAAATGCAGCATGAATAAATGCATCACATCTTTATATAGTTAAACAAATGCAGCATAAATAAATGCATCACACCTTTACACAGTTAAACAAATGCAGCATAAATAAATGCATCACACCTTTATGTAGTTAAAGTAATATTCCACAGCAATAGGATCCTCTGGAGCTGGAGTCACAGAAGGTTGTGGGCCACCCTACATGGGTGCTTGGAACCAAACTTGGGCCTCTGCAGGAACAGTGTGTGTTCTTAATGGCCAAGCCACCTCTCCAGACCCCACCTCCTCTCTTAAAGCTTCTTTCCCCCATCTCATGGACCCCTTCCTGGCCTTTACCCACATATACAACTGTCCACACATTGAGCAATTAGAAGCCAGGATCTGCATATGAGAGGACATACGTTTGTCTTTCTAAGGTGGTTATTCACTTAATGTAGTTTTTTCCGGTTCTAGCCCACTTTCCTGAAATTTTCCTAATTACATTTTCTTTAGAGCTGAATAAAACCCCATCGTGTATAAGCACCACACTGTGGTTATCCACTCACTATCTGTCTTCATTTCCCGGCTGTTGTGAAAAGATAGATGTGGGATGAGCAGGTGTCCCTGTGGTGAGCTCCTGGCTTCTCAGTACACAACCATGAGTGGAACAGCTGGTCGTGTGGTCGTTTTTTTTAAGATTTATTTATTTATTATGTATACAGCATGTATGACTGCAGGCCAGAAGAGGGCACTAGATCTCATTACAGATGGTTGTGAGCCACAATGTGGTTGCTGGGAATTGAACTCAGGACCTCTGGAAGAGCAGTCAGTGCTCTTAACCTCTGAGCCATCTCCAGCCCTGTTTTTGTTTTCTTTTAAAACAGGGTCTCTCTATGACATAGTTTATGTAGTCCGGCCCGGTCTGGAACTCGATATGTAGACCAGGCTAATCTAGAATCCACAGAGATCTACCTGCCTCTGTCTCCCTAATGCTATGAGTAAAGGCACAGGTTTCCACATCCTGCTATTTTTAATGTTTTTGTTTGTTTGTTTGTTTGGTTGGTTGGTTGGTTGGTTTGGTTTGGTTTTTTGAGACAGGGTTTCTCTGTGTAGCTTTGAGCCTTTCCTGGAACTCTCTGTGTAGCCCAGGCTGGCCTCAAACTCACAGAGATCCGCCTGCCTCTGCCTCCCGAGTGCTGGGATTAAAGGCGTGCGCCACCACCACCACCTGGCCAGTTTTTTTTTTTTTTTTTTAACTTTATTATTTTATTTGGGTGAGTGTTTTATACATCTGTGCACCACTAGTATACCTGGTGCTCTCAAAATCCTGCATTGGATTCCCTAGAATCAGAGTTGGTGATGGTTGTGAGCCGCCAGGGGTGCTGGGAATTGAACCTAGGTCCTCTGCAAGAGCAGCAAGTGCTCTGAACCACTGAATCGTGTCTCCAGCCCCTATTTTAGTTTTCTAGAGAAACATCTACACTGATTACCACAGTGGCTGTGCAAGTTCTCACTCTGGCCAGGAATGGATAAGGGCTCTCCCTTTCCCACATTTTCCCAGAATTTGTTGTCATGTTTTCTTGATGATAGCCATACTGACTGGGGTGAGATGGAATCTCAAAACAGCTCATTTTTAGTTAATTTATTGGTATGTGTGTGATGACATGGAGAGGATGTGCTGAGGCATAGTTGGCTCTCTCCATCCATATTTTGTGGGTCCCAGGAATGGAACTCAATCGCCAGCAGTGTGCAACAAGCATCTTTACCCACTGGCAACTCTCCAGCCCTTCTCAAAGCAGCTTTTATCTGCATTTCCTTGATTGCTGGGATATCGGACACATTTGAGAATATTTAGTGGCCATTGTATTTCTTCTTTTGAGAACCACCTGCTTGGTGCATGTTCCCATGTGTTGCCGGACAGGTTGGTTTGTGTATAGTTCCCTCTGTCTCTGTCTCTACCTACCCCCTCTCTGTATGTGTGCATACTGTGTGGGTACATGCTCTCTGATGCTCTCGGCCTTCCTCTTTTGAGACAAGGTCTCTGATTGAACCTAGGATTTGCCCTTTGGCAGCCAGGTTGGCAGCCAGCAAGCCTCAGGGATCCCCCATCTCTGTTCTGCCCCCTTCGCAGCACTGGGTCCTGTGTGAGCTGTCACCTGGTATTGTGATGTAGGATTTTACCCACTTAGCCATCTTGCCAATCCAAAACGCACACGAGTGCTACATAGCTGAACCCAGGTGCTCAGGCTTACATAGCAAACGTTGTTACCACTGAGCCTTCTCCCCAGCCCCTAGGTTCTAGTTTTTATAATTCTTCCTTTCTTCCTCCTCCTCCTCCTCGTCCTACTCCTCCTCCTCTTCCTTCTCCTCCTTCCTTTTCTTCCTCCTCTTTCATGTTCTTCTTCTCCCCCTCTTCTTTCCTTTTGTTTTTTTGAGACTGGGTTTCTCTGTATAGCTCTGGCTATCCTGGAACTCTCACTGTAGTGTAGATCAGGCTGGCCTAAAACTCAGAGATCTGCCTGCCTCTGCCTCCTGAGTGCTGGGATTAAAGGTGTACACTGTGCCAAGGTTTTTTTTTTTCTAATGGTTTATTTATTTTATGGGCTCAAGGGGCAGCTCATAACCACCTGTAACTTCAGCTTCAGGGTATCCAATGCTGCCTTCTGGCCTCCAAGTGCACCTATACACATGTGGTGCACACACATTTAAATAAGAGTAAATATTTTTAAAGATGTTTGTCTTTAATTATGCATTTGCATATGTGGGTATGTGCACAGGAGTGCAGTTGCCCATGGGGGCCTGAGGAGTTGCATCTCCTGGAGCCAGAGTTGCAGGCAGGTGTGAGCTGATGTGGGTGCTGGGAACTGAATTCAGGTCCTCTACAGAACAACACATGATCTTAACCACTGAGCCATCTCTCCAGCTCCTGCAATTCTTCATATATTCTAGACATGAACCCTTGTCCAAAACAGCTGGTGAAGAGTTTCTCCCATTCTGCAGTCTGTCTGTTCACTTTGTCCGTAGGTTCTTTTGTATGGAGAGGCCTTCTAATTTTATAGAATACCATATGTTAATTCTTGGGACTATTTCCTGTGCTACTGGGTTTCTAGCCAGACATTTCGTTCCTATATCTAAATCCTGAGGTGTTTCCGTTTAGCAGTTTCAACATTTCTGTTTATTTTATTTCTAAATTTTACTTTATTTTATTTCATTTGTATGAGGGCTTCACCTGCATGTATGTCTTTGCACCATGTAAATTGGTAGTAAAGCCAACTTCACAATCTTAATGCTGCCGGTCCAGGAGCATGGGAGGTCTTTCCATTGTTTAGAGTCTTCAACTTCTTTCATTGTCTTCAAGTATTTCTTATACAGATCTTTCCTCCTTGGTTAGGTTTATTACTAGATGGTTTATGTACCGAACATATAAGGTGACAGTGTAGTGGGTAGCCGTTCCAGCTTTGACCTGGAAATACCACCCCCATTGAGGCTTCGGTAACTGTCACGCCTACAAGATGGAGTTGAGAGAGGAAGCTGAAGACCCAAGATCTGGATGGGGAGCTCTCTTGGTTCCTGGACCTGGGACCCTGGAGGTAGACTGAGCAGAGTTCTCCAGAGAACACCGCTGGACTGCGCTACACCTTTCCCAGACCCTGTTACCTATCCCTTCATTTGTAAGTTACCCCACAAAATAAACCTCCCTTTTAACTACATGGAGTGGCCTTAATATTTAAACCAATATGACAGAACAGGTTTTCAAACAAATGTGACTTACTTTTAGCAATATACTGTTATGGGTCTGGGGTCATTCAGAGATTCACCAGTCTAACCATTAACAAATTGTAACAAGGAAGAGGCTTTTATTTCATATACTGGCGCCAGGTCTACTTACTCCTGGGACTCAGGATTCCAAAGTATCATGCCCAGCCACCTCAGTAGGGATTATAAAGGTAAATAAAACTGAGTTACAGTCTGTCTAAGTGCAAGCAGAAGGTCCTCTGGAGCAAAGCAAGGTTTGTTTACAGAAGCAGAAACAGCAGTTGACCTTATGACCTTGCATAAACAACAGTTTTGTTAAAATTATACAAGAACAGGCAATTACAAAAACCAACCCTTAACAGCCCTTACAGTTCTGAAGTCCAATATTGCTTTATAGTTCTCTTAAGAACAGTAATTTAAAACTTTTAAACACAGAGTGAGCCATCAACATAATGGTAGCCATCCCAATACATGTAAGCCTATGTCTAGGCAAAGGGGAAATCTAGGAGAGTAAATATTAACATGGTTCTACCAGTTAAGTTTTTCCAATTCATTTAACTTCCTCATTCTTCTTCTTTTATAAAATTATTTTTATTTTATAGATGTGGGTGTTTTGCCAGCATGTCTGTGTACCACACACATGTAGTACCTGAAGAGGCCAGAAAAGGTCGTCAAATACCCTAGAACTGGAGTTATAAGCAGTTGTTAACTGCCATGTGGGTGCTGGGAATTGAACTCAGGTCCTGTGAGAGAGCAGCCAGTGCTCTTAATCACTGAGCCATCTCTCCAGCCCCTAACATCCTCATTTTTCTATGACAACATGTTGACTGTATAAACAAATAAATGAACGAATATACATACTTCTTTGGTGTGGGATGGTCTTTCTGTTCCCTGTGAATATGTGTTGCTATCATAAAGAAGCTGCTATGGCCTATGGCAAGGCAGAATAGAGCCAGGCAGGGAATCCAAGCAGAGATACAGGGAAAAGGAAGGTGGAGTCAGGGGAGATGCTGAGCGCTGCTGGGGAGCAAGATCTAATGGAACACAGGTAATGCCACAAATCCATGTGGCAAACATAGATTAATAGAATTAGGTTAATTTAAGAAGAAAGAGCTAGCTAGTAATAAGCCTGAGCCAAATACCAAAGAGTTTGTGATTAATATAAGCCTCTGTGTGTTTATTTTATAAAAAAACAAAAACAAAAACAAAAAAACCAACCAAACAAACAAACAAAAAACAGATGCTGCCCAGGCAGGACCAAGAAACTTCAGTCTACACTTCTTGGTTTGTTTTGACTTTGTTTTTTAATTATTATTTTACATGTATGGATATTTTGACTATCTGTAACACCTGTCTGGTTTTGTTGTTGTTTGTTTTCCTTTTCTTTCTTTCTTTCTTTCTTTCTTTCTTTTTTTTTTTTCGAGACAGGGTTTCTCTGTGTAGCTTTGGAGCCTGTCCTGGATCTCGCTCTGTAGACCAGGCTGGCCTCGAACTCACAGAGATCCACCTGACTCCATCTCCCCAGTGCTGAGATTAAAGGCCTGCGCCACCGCAGCCTGGCTGTATGCTGTAACACCTGTCTGTGAAAGGCCTGCTTGCCTAGTGTTGCCAGAGGCCAGAAGAGGTTAACTGACTCCCTGGAACTGAAGTTACAGAAGGCTGTGAGCCTCTGTGCGGGGCTGGGAATTGAACCTGGGAAAGCTTCTGATGCTCTTAACATTGACTCATCTCTTCAGTCTCTTGATTTCTTTTTTTTTTTTTTGAGACCGTGTTGCTGTGGAGCCTCAGCTAATCTGGTATTCACTATGTAGCCCAGGCTGGCCTCAAACTTTGGACAATCCCTCTGCCTCAGCCTGCCAAGTGCTGAGATTATAGGTGCAAGACACTGCAACTGGCTGCATTCTGCTTTTATTTATTTATTTATTTATTTATTCATTTATTATTATTATTTTTCAATGAAAGACTCCCTCATGAAGGATAGATGGGATTTGGAAACAAACTAGATATATTAGCAGAGGATTCGAGTAAGAAGAGTTGGATTACTTCCTTTCCTCATTCTCTATAGTTTAATTTAAGACAGGTCTCAGCCAGGTAGCGGCGGCACACACCATTAGTCCCAGCACTCGGGAGGCAGAGGCAGGTGGATCTCTGTGAGTTCAAGGCCAGCCTGGTCTACAGAGTGAGTTCCAGGACAGCCAGGGCTACACAAAGAAACCTGTCTTGAAAAATAAACAAAAAAGACAGGTCTCAGCATCCAGCTCAGACTGGCCTGGAACTTGAAATTCCCTGGCCTCAGCATCCCAAGTGCTAGGATTACACACAAGGACGAAAATTCATAGGCTTCTTCTTCTGTCTCTCCCTTCTCAGAGCCAGGAATAGAATCCAGGGTTTCACACTTCACACTCCAGCTTCCCACAAGCCTGTTCAGTCTGCTGAGAAATAAAGAGGAAGGGCAGTGGTACCCTGAAGATGGATGTAATTATCCCTTTCTTTTTCTTTCTTTCTTTTTCTGAGACAAGGTTTCTCTGAGTAACCGCACTGGCTGTCCTGGAACTCACAGAGATCCGCCTGGCTCTGCCTCCCGAGTGCTGGGACTAAAGGCGTGCACCACCACTACCACCCGGCTAATTATCACTTTCTTTTGCTTGTATCGAATATAATTCCTCTGTGGACACTGTTACCGTGAGTGCTGTGAGGTGTGCTCATAACTTTCTTTCTAATCCATGGATGCTAACCTAAAATTCTCCCTGTTTGGGTTGTCAGAGGTGTTCTCCAGCTACACAACTGCACATGCGCAATTCAATAGCTAAGCAAGGGGTCTTACGTCATCTGTGTGCTGCGTGATTACATAATGCACACAGCATGGTCACGCAATCTGCGCATGTGTGGTGTAAGCCCACAGGCACTTTGTGCAGGAGAATCATTAAAAAGCCGGTCACATAGCCCAGCGGTGGTGGCGGCACGCCTGTAATCCCAGCACTCGGGAGGCAGAGCCAGGCGGATCTCTGTGAGTTCGAGGCCAGCCTGGTCTACCAAGTGAGTTCCAGGAAAGGTGCAAAGCTACACAGAGAAACCCTGTCTCGAAAAACAAAACAAAACGCAAAACAAAACAAAACAAAACAAAACAAAAAAGACTAGTAGTTGTCTAGCCAGGCCGTGGTGGCGCACTCCTTTAATCCCAGCACTCAGGAGGCAGAGGCAGGCGGATCTCTGTGAGTTCGAGGCCAGCCTGGGCTACAGAGCTAGTCCAGGACATACTCCAAAGCTACTACAGAGAAACCCTGTCTCGACCAAAAAAAAAAAAAAAAAAAAAAAAAAAGCCAGTCACAGACTCCTCCTCTCTCTCTTCCCCACCCCTCTCTCTCCCTGCATGTGTCTTTCCCAGATCTGGTCACTCTCTTCTGTCCTCCCCCCTCCCCCCACTAAAGCTCTGATACTGGGTTTTCTCGTGCCTTGTGACCTTTCTCGCACGTTAACAAGCGCCATATTTAAAAGCAACAGGAGGTTCATACAGAAAGCAGTCTCTAGTTTTAGCTCACACCCCACTTGTACTGCAGAGCTTCTGAGAGAATTAGCAACTTCTCCCATAAGCTCACAGCATGCCCTAGGCACTATTCTGAAAGCTTTATGTGTGTGCACTAGCCCACATGCTGTCATCTTCATTATGTCCTTTTTTATTGGTTTGCTTATTTTGTTCGTTCGTTCGTTTGTTTTTTGAAACAGGGTTTTTCTGTGTAACCCTGACTGTCCTGGAACTTATTTAGTAGACCAAGCTGGCCTCGAACTCACAGAGATCTGCCTGCCTCTGCCTCCCAGTGCTGGGATTAAAGGTGTGTGTCATCACCAACTGGCTTTCCAGTCTTTATGAAGGAGAATTATCAATGAAGCATTGAACAGATAATGAAACAGAGTCACTGAAGTGTTAGAGGAAGAACCCACAAGGTCACACAGCCCTGAGTGACCATCTGTCTCTAGAGTCATGTGGACAGCTGTGCTGGTTAGGTTTTTGTGAACTTGACACAGTTTGGAGTCATTTGGGAAGAGAGATCCTTAGTTGAGGATTTGCCTTCATCAGATTGGCCTGTAGGCAATTCTGTTGGGTTACTCAGAGAAACCTTGTCTCAGAAAAAGAAAGAAAGAAAAAGAAAGGGATAATTACATCCTTCCTCAGGGTACCACTGCCCTTCCTCTTTATATCTCAACAGACTGAACTGTTGGGGGGCATTTTCTTGATTAATGATCAATGTAGACGGGCCACCCCTGGACAGGTGGTCCTGAGGTATTGTCTTAGTCAATGTTCTGTTGCTGTGAAGAGACACTATGACCAAAGTCACTTTAAAAAGAAAGCATTTAATTGGGGGCTTGCTTATAGTTTTAGAAAGTTAGTCTATGATCATCATGGCAGGTAGCATGTCACCAGGCAGAAAGGCATGGTTCTGGAGCAGTAGCTAAGAGTTTATCTGATCCACAAGCAGCAACTTGGCCTAGTGTGGGCTTCTGAAACCTTGAAGCCCACCCCCAGCGACACTTCTTCTCCCACAGGGCCAAACCTACTCCAGGAAGACCACACCTCCTGATCCTTCCTAAACAGTCCATTTACTGGGAAACAAACACACAAACATAAGCGTTTATGGGGGCCATTCCCATTCAAACCACCACAGGTGTATAAGCTGAGCCTTTGATCCCAGCACTTAAGAGGCAGAGGCAGGCAGATCTATGTGAGTTCAAGATCAGCCTGGTCTACGTATTTCGTTCCAAGACAACTAGGCTACCTAGAGAGACCTTGTCTCAAACTCAAAAACAAACAAACAAATTACAACTACAAAAAAGAAGAAGAAAGGAAAAAACAAGCAAACAAACCTGAGCAAGCCAGGAGGAGCAAGCAAGCCAGAAACAGCGCTCCTCCAGGGGCTCTGCTTCAGGTCCTGCCTCCAGGTCCCTGCCCTGTTTGAATGCCTGACTTGACTTCCCTCAGAAATGGACTGTGGTTGGGACATACAAGCCAAACAAATCCTCTCCTCCTCAAGCGGCTTTTGATCATGGTTCTCACCACAGCTCCAGGAAGCAAACGAGGACACAGTACGGGACGTGTGAGTTGAATTTGGCAAGAGCTTTAATCTCATTTGATAGATAAGGAGAAAAGCTCAAAGACATGACTTTCCACTCCTCTTCCTCCTCCTCCATGTGTGTGTGTGTGTGTGTGTGTGTGTGTGTGTGTGGTGTGTGTGAGCTAGGGTCTTCACTAATACTAAGCAAGAAATCCCACCATTAGCCTGGTGTGGTAGCACACACCTATCCCAACACTCAGGTGTCTGAGGCAGGAGGTTACTGATGTCTAGACTAGCCAGGACTCCATAGCTTGACAGAACAGCAGGATGGTAACTCTGCTGCGGCGCTACCCTGCCACCCAGGGTGATTTTTCTTTTTCTTTTCTTTCGAGACAGGGTTTCTCTGTGTAGCTTTGCCCCTTTCCTGGAACTCTGTAGACCAGGCTGGCCTCGAACTCGCAGAAATCCCCCTGCTTCTGCCTCCTGAGTGCCGGGATTAAAGGCGTGCGCCACCACTGCCTGGCCCAGAGGTGATTTTTCTGAGGTTGTGTAAGGAGAATAGTGCCAGATATGTGGTTGAAGCAAGAAAAAGGTATGTGTATGATAGCTGAGGATGTAATTCCGTCCCAGAATACTTGCCCAGCATCCACAAGACCCTGGATTTCCATCCCAGCAACACCCCCCCACACCCTCTAAAATCATTATATCTCTGTGTGGTGCATGTACATGAATGTGCACCTGTGCGCGTGCGCACGCGCGCGCGCACACACACACACGCACACACACACGCACATACACACATGCAGGCAAGGCCAAACTTTGTGTCTTTCTCTACAACTCTCCACATATTGCCTTTAGACGGGGTCTGTCACTAGCTGGAAGGTAGCCTTGCCCCCTGGCTGGCTAGCAAGTTCTCAGGTCCACTTGTCTCCACAGTTCAGAATTGGTATGGTGACATTCCCATCGGTCTGAGGCACTGGGTCCTTGATATGGTGCACCCATATATCAACAATACACATTCACTTAGGAGTTCATGCTCCCTCCACTCCCTACAGTATGGGGCACACGTGTGATCCCAGAATTTGAGAGGCAGAGGTAGAAGGATCACTGCAGGTTTAAGGCTGGGTTGAGATTCACAGTGATATCCTATCTCAAATAAACAACAACAACAAAATACCAGAATAAAACAAACCCACCAATATGCATGGAAACCACAAGTGAAAAGAATACTTTAACGCGCTATTGAAGCTGCCTTAGGCAGGGATAGGGCAAGGAGGGGGCTACATGGTGTACAGTCCCCTGTGGACTGCCTTGGTCACTGCTCTGTCGCTGGGAAGAGACACCATGACCAAGGCAACCAAAGAAAGCATGTAACGGGAGCTTGCTTACAACTTCAGAGGTTTACTCCATTATCGTCCTGGCAGGAAGCATGGTGGCAGGCATGGTGCTGGAGCAGTAGCTGAGAGCTACATTCTGCTCCACAGGTGGAGAGAAGCTCAGCCTGGTGATATCGGTGAAATTATTAAGGCCACTCCAGGTAGTTAAAAGGGAGGTTTATTTAGTGGTGTAACTTACAAATGAATGGATAGTTAGGTTGCAGGGTCTGGGAAAGGTGTATCATAGTCCAGCGGTGTTCTCTGGAGAACTCTGCTTGGTCTACCTTCAGTGTCCAGGTCCAGGGACCAAGAGAGCTCCCCCATGGGAACTCGGGTCTTCAGCGTCCTCTCTCAGCCCTGCCTTATAGGCGTGACCATTACCAAAGCCTCAATGGGGGTTGGAACTTCCAGGTCAAAGCTGGAATGGCTACCCACTACATGGTATGGGCTTTATTTATTTGTTTATGTATTTATTTAGATTTTTTTTTTTTTTTGAGGCAGGGTTTCTTTGTGTAGCTCTGGCTGTCCTAGAAATCACTCTGTAGACCAGGCTACTCCCTATTATTATTATGGTCCAGCCTTAATAATGTTCTTCCCTGGGCCCAGAAGAGAGCCATGAACAGCAAGAATTATTTTCAGGAAAAGAATCTAAGTACACCGAGCTCTTAGTCCATCTCCTTTATTCTTCTGGGATAAAATCCTATCTACACAGCTTCAGTTCTGTTCTCATGCCTAGCTCCTTTCTTCCCTGATTTCTCTCTACATTTATCTGCTGTCCCCTCTAAGTTCTATCTTAATTCTCTCGTGTCTTAGTTCTGTCCCATCTTGGTCCTGTCCCATCTTGGTCTTTCCCATCTCGTTCGTCCCCATCTGGCTCTTCCTCATCTTCCATCTCATTCTTCTAGTTCTCCATCCAGTTCTCCAGTCAAAATCCTCCCTCAGTCTCTGAGGTTTGCAGTTATACACCCATGCAATAGCAGTGTTCTAGCTACCAGGCTTGAATTCTTTTTTAAATTTATTTATGTTTTATGTATGAGTGCTCTGCGTGTATATCTGCAGGCCAGAAGAGGGCATCAGATCCTATTACAGATGGTCATGAGCCACCATGTGGGTGCTGGAGAATTGAACTCAGGACCTCTGGAAGAGCAGCCAATGCTCTTAACCCCTGAGCCATCTCTCCAGCCCAGGCTCAAATTCTTACAGAGTCATAAAGGCAGACAAGAGTTTTCCTCAGGCAGTGACCATCAGGCTTTCTTTTACAACCCAAAAGGGGGGAGCGGTAAGGGAGGAGGTCAATTGAGACCTAAAATCAGTTAATATATCAGAAAAAAGGAATTTATGTGCTCAAACTACATTCCTAGAGGTGGTTAGGTAAATGTTAGGAGCGTTAGTATAAATACCACTAAGGCTGAGTAAGAAAGGAAGGCCTGAGCTTAATTTACCTTAATTCAGGAGATTGCTTGGCCTTGGATGCTTAATAGGTATTTTAGGTAAAATACACTGTTATGAGTTCTTGGTAGCATACACAGCATACAAGAAAATCATTGCAGAAATTGGCTAATATATATACAAAAGCTAAAATATCACTAAGACTTCTTAAGCCATGGCTTGACCTTGGGAAAAGTCCTTGACCTTTCCAAGTAGTAGCTTTTGTGATAGTAGCTGAATTGTATTAGGTTGTCCTGTGGCTTGCAGCAGGCTAGCCTGGAACTCATAGAGATCCTCCTACCTCTGTCTCCCAAGTGCTGGGAATGAAGGCATGAGCCACCACTACCCAGATGGGGTGGGCTTTTTTAACCTCAAAGCCTACCCTCAGTGACACATTTCCTTCAGCTAGGCCACACTTTCTAATCTTTCTCAAATAGTGCCACTCTCCAGTGACTAAGCATTAACTATTTCAGCTGATGGTGGGACATTCTTATTCACACCACTACACTGTCATACCAGAATAGTATGGACTGGGCGTCACAAACAGCAAACAGGTGCAGTCTCACAGTTCTACAGTTTGGAGTCTTAAGGACAAGTGGGAGAGGGCTGGTATCTGGTGAGGTACCGTGGAATATTAATTTAAGATGTGTTACATTCTTTTGTGCTGTGGAATATTTGTTTAATGGTGCAAAGAAGTGTTACATTTGTTTGATTAAATAAAATTAACCTGAGGTCAAGAGGCTGAGTCAGCAACTAGCAGACAGGAAGTGGTAGGGTTCTTAAGTGGGGGTTGAGCAGGAGGATGCCCTGTATTTTGGGAGACTCGAGCAAGGAGAGAAGGTTAGCTGCTTGCTGTTCAGCCTCTCTGAGTGAGCAGAATTTCACCTCAACCTTTGAATCCTGAGTTCTATAGAGGGATAGAAATATAGATAGTTTCCTTTGCTACTGCCTGTTAGGATAGCAGTTGCTTCAGGGGCAGCCACTGTATTTAATGAAAAACAGCAGTGAGGCCCTCTGTTGGGTTGCAGAGCCACCTTCCTGATGTATCCTTACCACGCTTTCTCTCTGTGCCTGGGGTGGAAGGAGCAGTTTTTCCCTCTTTTAAGGCTCTATATGCAAATATAGTCACACAGGGCTTCAACGTATAAATGGGGGAGGGGAGCACAACCATAAAGTTCGGTTTGCTGTACAGGCAAAAGGGGCTATAGTAAGTAAAATCCAGAGAAACAGAGAAGCCAGGCTAGATTGCGCAGGCCTGTAACCCCAGCACTGGGAGACGAGACAAGATGGGAAGGTCTAGGCCATTTGGGGCTACAGAGGGAGACCCTAAAATAGGGTTAAAGTGGAGAGTGAGCAGGGTCCAGATGAAACAGGCTCATGTAGACATGAGACGGCTAGTTTTAAAGGTCCAGAAGAGTCCATTTACACACCCAAAGTCACCCAGTTCAATGTTACAAAGTTCGTCTGTTCTAGCTGATGGGATCTAAAGCCCAGGCCATAGAAAACTCAGAATGATGCTGATGATATGCTGAAATAGATGTACTTCATTTTACCTTAAGGAAGCCGGGGTCAAGAGAGGTCAAATGACTTGTCTAGGGTCACACAGCAAGTCTGTGGTAGATCTAGGTTTTGTTGGGGCCTCTTTCTAACCCCAAACCAAGGATCTTTGTTTTGTTCTACAGACTTCTGGCCTTTATTCTGCTTAACTTATTTTTCAAGCTCATTTTTTAAATTTATTTTTATTTTATGTGCATTGGTATATGTATTGCCTGCATGTATGTCTGTGTGAGGGTGTTGGATCCTCTGCAACAGGAGTTACAGGCTGCCTTGTAGGTACTGGGAATTGAACCTGGGTCCTCTGGAAGAGCGGCCAGTGTTCTTAATACCTGAGCCACCTCTCCAGCCTCATTGTGTATGTGTGTGTGTGTGTGTGTATGCATCTAATAGATCAAGTGTTATGAAGCATGTAGAATGTAGAAATTAGGAAGACATAGTCCCTGCCCTCAGAGTTCTGCCAGGGGATCAGACACAGGTAAGCAAATGTGGGCATTGGAGGACCTGAGGAAGGTGCCAGGTAGTTTAAAGCAGAAACAACTGAGGAAGGTCTCCCTGAAGGACTGCTCACCTGGTGCAGAAAAAGGAAGTGTTAGGGCTGGTGGTATAGGTCAGTGGTGGGTGCTGGTCTTTGTGGTGGCTTAAATAAGAATATCACCCATGCCAGGTGGTGGCGGTGGCGGCGGTGGCGGTGGTGGTGCACGCCTTTAACCCCAGCACTCGGGAGGCAGAGGCAGGTGGATCTCTGTGAGTTCCAGGCCAGCCTGGGCTACAGAGTGAGTTCCAGGACAACCAGGGTTACAAACACACACACACAAAAGAATGTCACCCATAAGCTTGGGTATTTGAAGATTTGGCCCCCAGTTGCACTGATTAGGAAGGTGGGCCAGCTTTGCTGGAGGAAGTACATCACCTGAGGGGTCTTTCAGTGTTTGCTGCCTGGCCCAACTTCCAGTCCCCTCCCCCCCACCCCCCTCCCCAGCTTTTTTTTCCAGACAAGGTCTTTTTATGTAGCCCTGGCTGTCCTGAAACTCACTCTGTAGACTCAGAGATCTCCCTGCCTCTGCCTCTGCCTCCCGAATTCTGGGATTAAAGAGGTGTGCCACCACTGCTGTGCCCATCTGTCCCTGTTCCTCCACCACCACCACCACCCCAACCCACCCCGTGGTTGAAGGTGTGATTTATTAGCTTCTTGCTCTGGCTGTCTGCTCCCATACCCTTAATGACGGACGTTTATCCTTCTGGAACCATAAATCAAAATAAAAATTCTTTCTTCTGTAAGATACTCTTGGTCAAATAGAGTTTGAGGCTAGCCTGGTCTACATGAGACCCAGTATCAAAAACAAAACAAAATAACTGCAATCAAGGCCTGTAATCCTAACACTTAGAGTGTCAAGGTGGTAGGCCTGAAAGTTCAAGGCCAGCCTGGATAGATAGCGAGACTCTGTCTCAAAATATCCAAAATCCAGGGAGCTGGGAGTGTAGTAGGAATTGAGCTTGGCAGTTCCCAACACTTGAGTTCAATCCAGCATTACCACCCCTGAAAAAGAATCCCTGCTTCCTCCAACCCTAACGTTGTTGTTCACAAACCCCCTGGAACGTTTGTCTTTTATCTTTGGCTCATCTTGCTAATCCCTCCCCAGACTTGCTAAGGAGAACTTCTTGCTTCCTTTCTTTCTGCTCATACCCCACCTCTCACCATGATGATGGGGCCACACTGGGGCTTGGCATAGAGACCTGTGGAAAATGAAAGGGCTGAAGCTATCTGCAGGGAGAGAGAAAAAGATGCATCAGGGCTGTAGAGGTGGCTCAGCAATTGAGAGCGTGTGCTAGCTTCCAGGGGATCTGAATTCAGTTTCCATTATCTGCAGGCAGTTCACAGCTACCTGTGACTCCTGGTCCAGGGGATCCAATGCCCTGCTCTGGGGCACTCATGTGCACATATCCCCATGCCCAAAGAATTAAAAATAAAAACCTTTGGATTAAAAGAAAGGGACTGTAGTATGGGTTTCTCACCTCTCTTTGCGAAGCTCAGCTTCCTGCACTGCCCCCCATCCCCACCCCACCCCCAGCCTTGTTTGATATATTCAACTTCCTGCCCCACCAGAGGAAGTGGGGAGCAGTACCAGGTGCAGCGACAAGCAGCAGAACCATGGTGAGTTCTGGGGCCCAGGAATCTAGGCATCTGGGGTCCAGCCCTCTCCCCTGAGGGTCCCCAAACCAAAGTGAACCCACAGTAAGCGACTTCCCAGGTTTGGGGCTCAGGTGGTGCCGGGGCACCCCTTGCCGTGTCTGGAGCCTTCTGTTGTTGCTCTGCACCCCCACAGGACAAGGAGTACGTGGGCTTTGCAGCCCTTCCCAACCAGTTACACCGCAAGTCTGTCAAGAAGGGATTTGACTTCACACTCATGGTGGCAGGTCCGTGGGTCTGGTCTGGAGAGATGGCGGCGGGATGCACTCCGGAGGTCCTGGCCATCCTCCCAGCTGACTAGTAGGCCTGTCCTGTTCACAGGGGAGTCAGGCCTCGGGAAATCCACCCTCATCAACAGCTTGTTCCTCACCAACCTCTATGAGGATCGGCAGGTGCCAGATGCCAGTGGTAAGATCTGCCCCCCTCCACCACCCCTGCAGGCTCCCCACCCCTGCAGGCTCCCCACCCCTGCAGGCTCCCCACCCCGCTGCTGTCCTGGTCTTCTCTCTGTGGTGTCCCTGGCCTCTTCCTCTGTCCCCAGACTGCATTCTTTTTCTTTTGGTCTGGGGACTTGGATGGCCACTGGTTTTCTCTGAGACTGTTTCCTCCCCTGGAACGGAGCCCTGCTTCAGAGCCCTGCACAGCCAACTTCTCCACACCCACAGCACGCACCACACAAACCCTGACCATTGAGCGCCGAGGTGTGGAGATCGAGGAAGGAGGTGTCAAGGTGAAGCTGACCTTGGTGGACACGCCTGGCTTTGGGGACTCTGTGGACTGCTCAGACTGGTGAGGCGGGGGATGGATAAGAGCTAAGCCTCTCTTCCACTATGGAAGAACAAGGATCCATTGCGGGCTGGTTTGTCATGGCTCCTTGACCTAAAAGGAGGAGGCACCTGCTTCTGGAAACAATCTGGCCCAAAGTATCCAGTGTTTCTTCTTCTGAGAAAAAGGTTTCTTTGTGTAACTCAGGGGCCTGAAATTCACTCTGTAACCCAAACTGGTCTTAAACTCAAAGTCCTCCTTCCAGGATTACAGACTTACTGCATGGCTGATAGGTGCTGCTTTTTTTTTTTCCCAGTTGCTTGTTTTTGCTTTTTGGGATGGTGTCACATTAGCCCAGGCTGGCCTGGAACTCACTATGTAGGCCATGCTGGCCTCAAATGTGGTAATCTTCCAGCCTCAGCTTCCTGAGTGCTGGGATTACAGGTGTGGAACCACCTCACCTTGATGTCTCATCCATGCCCTTTCCAGTTGCCCCTGGTGACCTTGGTTGGAAGCAAAGAACTTTCTTCCCACCCACAGGCCTGGCTAGCTCCATTCTGTTCCTTGCCCTGTGATCTTAGACTATGCCTGTCCCCACACTCCAGCTGGCTGCCAGTGGTCCGATTCATTGAGGAGCAGTTTGAACAGTACCTCAGAGACGAGAGCGGTCTCAACAGGAAGAACATCCAGGACTCCAGAGTGCACTGCTGTCTCTACTTCATCTCACCCTTCGGCAGAGGGTCTGGAGGGCACGAGGGGGAGGGGGGTCGAGTGACTGGGGAGGCTGGAAAAACCTCTGCACTCTGGAGCTGAGCCCTGATCAATTCCTGCTGCAGGCTCCGGCCCCTGGATGTGGCTTTCCTCCGGGCAGTGCATGAAAAGGTCAATATTATCCCCGTCATTGGCAAAGCAGATGCCCTGATGCCTCGGGAAACTCAGGTCCTCAAGCAGAAGGTATGGGTGAAGCCTGACCTTCAGCACTAAGTGAAAGCAAAAGCTCTGACTGAACCTCTGCTTTGACTTTTTTTTTTAAATCTTGAGGTGGCCTTTTTTTAGAGCAGGAGTTATTAGGGCTAGACTGGGGGTGGCTGGTATGAGGAAAGGGTGTATGAACCTGCAGCCAGGTCCCTAACAGCTCTGAACAGAATGACTATACAGCCCTGGAACTAGATGCTTGCCTAGGGACGGTCTGAGGAAGAGGATGGCCACCACAACTCCTGGCATCTCTTTGGCGTGACTCCCTGCCCCGCTGTCTTTACAGTGCCTTCCCCTGTCCCACTTCCGGGGATCTTGATGTCTGTCCTGTCTTTCTGCATTTCTCGCCATCTGAGGTTTGGTTTTGGTCATCTGCTGTGGCCACCTCTCACTCTCTGTTCTTCACGTCTTTCTTTCTCTCCGACTACCCAGTATCTCTGTACCTCACTGTTTCTGGCCATGCAGTGTCGGTTGGTCACACCTCAGTTTCTCCCTCTGTCTGCTCTGAGATCCGGGACCAGTTGAAGGAGGAGGAGATCAACATCTACCAGTTCCCAGAATGTGACTCTGATGAGGATGAAGAATTCAAGAAGCAGAATGAAGAGATGAAGGTTTGACGGCCGGACGTGGAAGGGGCAGGGAGGTAGAAAGTAGGCGTGGAGGTGAAAGCCTTGAGAAAGAGGTGTGTGCCCAGGAGGAGCCAACGTGACTCCTGATTCCGACCCTGTAGGGAAGCATCCCTTTCGCCGTCGTTGGTTCCTGTGAAGTGGTGAGGGATGGCGGAACCCGGCCAGTGAGGGGACGCCGCTACTCCTGGGGTACCGTGGAGGGTAAGGCCAGGATGCGCTGAGAGCTTCAGGGAGCTCAGTCTGCGCGCTATGTGAACCTGGAGGTGGGCTCTAGTAGTCCTGGGAGTTCCTGGAAGCCACAAGAGGGATCGATCCTCGGGCTGCAACAGTCGCATCCTCCCAGAGGGCATAGTCTAAGGCTGGAGTTTGACGGAAAGCTACCCGCCCGCCCCCTAGTGGAGAACCCACATCACTGCGATTTCCTAAACCTGAGGCGGATGCTGGTACAGACTCATCTTCAGGACTTGAAGGAAGTGACCCACGATCTGCTCTACGAGGGCTATCGGGCTCGCTGCCTGCAGAGTCTGGCTCGACCTGGGGCTCGGGACCGAGCCAGCCGCAGGTGAGAGCCGGGCTACTTTGGTACTTCCAAGGCGTTACTCTTTGGGCAAGCCTTCCTGACTGGTCCGGTACCAGGCTTAACCCGCCTCCCAGGTCCAACTAAGGCTCTCCCACTCCGTCCCTAACCTCAGGGACGAGGTCCCGCCCCCTACACCCAGAATTCGCCCCACGGCTAGACCCACAGCTTGAGACCCCCTGTCCTTGTTTTCTGACACCCCCCCCCCCCCTTCTAGCAAGCTTTCCCGGCAGAGTGCCACAGAGATCCCGCTGCCCATGCTGCCTCTGGCTGACACTGAGAAGTTGATTCGCGAGAAAGACGAAGAGGTGAGCGAGCACATCTCTTTCCCTCTAATCAGCTCCCTAGATCCCATTCCGGCCTTGCCCGGTCCCATTGCTTGCAATCTTGCCCCTCACAGCTGCGCCGCATGCAAGAAATGCTGGAGAAGATGCAAGCTCAGATGCAGCAGAGCCAGACTCAGGGCGAGCAGTCAGACTCACTCTGAGATCCTCACCGCGGCCTGTCGGCTCACCGCCAATCTCCGGTCCCATCCCTGCTCTAAACTGCCCAGCGCCCAATCCGGAGACCCAGAGGGTAGGCCCGCCCTCGTATTTGAAACAGGTCCCTCCAATCCGGAAGTTTGTAGCCCTGCCCACATCTACCTTCTGTGCTGTTCAGAGGACCGCCCTCCGACTCCTGATGGCTGGTTCCACTTAGGGTGTCCCTGTTCCTCTTAGCTCTCCATGTAATAGAAACTGCTTCCCCCACCCCACCCGAGCTGCCCGAGTCTTCTCAGCAGGAATGGAGCTGCCCGCGGTGGCCTCCCGGCCACTAGTCTTTCCATCCCTGCCTGCCTCGCTGGGCAGCGCTTCTGTCTCCTGCCTGAGTTCGCGCATAAACATGCTGAAGTCGCCACCAATTAGAAACAAAGACCAGTTGAGTTTTATTGGGGGTCGGGTGAGAGCTGGGGAGGCTAGATGCCTATCTAGGTCTTCTGAGACCTCGGGTCCCCTATTCCTGGTCCTTAGCGTCACCGTGTGTGATGACATAGCAGATGTTCTTGTAGTCTACGTTGCCGCCCACATCTGGAGGGAAGGCTGCCCACATGTTCTTGATCTGTGGGAAGATACAGGAGTAGGTCTTGGACCCGTCCTCGAACTCCCATTGTTAGAGTCCTTCCCCTTCCCGGCCCTCCCCAACTCACCTCCTCCTGGGAAAATCTGTCACACTGTGTGGTAAGCAGCTCCTCCAGGCTGAGAAGGTGACATTCGGGGAGGTGAGGTTGGGTTCATGAGTCCTGTCCCCTCTCATTTCATTCCTTGCCACCAACCCCCCAGTCTTCCCTGAAACCAGGGAGGCTCTTTTAAGTTTGGCTCACCCCGCAAATGCTGTGGCCTCCTGTCTCAAGTTTCTCCTCTTACTTGCTGTGAAAATGTAACCCTGTGGCTCAGTCCCTGCTCACTCATTCTGTCAACCTCGGACCCTTTCATAGGGACTTAAGGAGACTCTAGTGGAGCTACAGGGGTGGGGGGACACTCACAACTGCTTCTTGATGGTGCCCTTCCCCTCTGGGTCCAGGACCTTGAAGGCTCCAGTGATCACATCCTCAGGGTCCGCACCTGAAAGGTCAGAGGACACATGAGTTCAGCAAGGCCCTGAAGGTCGAGGAAGAGGCATCTATCTAGGGCCTTGGACGGAGGACATTTTACTCACCCTTAAGCTTTTCCCCAAACATGGTCAGGAAGACAGTGAAGTTGATGGGTCCACTGGCTTCCTTCATCATGGCATCGAGTTCCTCATTCTTCACATTGAGACGGCCTGAACAGGACAAGCAACAGGGGTTGGAGTTGGGTGCAGGGGACCAGAGCTAAACTTCCCATAAACATATATCAACGCATTCACTTTTCATGTGGGCAGACTGAAGCCCAAAGCTGCTGGATTCCCCTCAACATCCACAGCTTTCACTGTTTATGGATGGCAATAAGTAAGGGCTCACCCATGGCTGCGAAGGTGTCCCGGAGATCCTCCTTGTCAATAATGCCATCCCGGTTCTGGTCGATTACCGTAAAAGCCTGTGGAGGGTAGGGGTGGGGACAGATGAAGCCAGGAACGGACCCAGGGCTTCGGCGTTGCTGCCCCAGGCAGATCAGATTCTGGCTCTCCGCCAGCTGACCCCCTCTACCCTTCAGAGGAGTGGAGGAATTCTAAACCCTCCTCCTCCCCCAACAGGTGCACTTTCTGGGGGGGGGGAGGCTTCCCTCCCTCACCTCCTTGAACTCCTGGATCTGAGTCTGGTCAAACATGGAGAAGACATTGGAGCTCCCTCCTTCTGCTGCTGCCCTTCTCTTGGCCTTCTTGGGTGCCTGTGAGGGTAGAGGTTGAGAAGGAGCGTTCACAGGCCTGGACCCCCCCTCCCTCCTCGGAGATAACCCAGACTTGTGTTGTTAAAAACAAGGTCTCTCGTATAGCCCCCGGACTTGCTGCTTAGCTGAGGATGACCTTGATCTTCTGATCTCTTGCCTCCATCTCTACCTCCAAGTGCTGTTACCAGGGTCATCCTCTTAGGCTGCCACATCCGATCTTATTTGGTTGCTTGTGCGTGCTAGGCAAGTACTACCAGTCAACTGAGTTACATCCCCAACCCCTTTTTTTTCCTCTTAAGACATGGTCTCACAGCCAGGTGTGGGCTAATCCCAGCACTCTCATGAGGCAGAGGCAGGCAAATCCGCAGTGAGTTTGAGGCCTGCTTGGCCTACAGAGTGAGCTCCAGGACAGCCAAGACTGTTCCACCAAGAAACCCTGTCTCAAAAGCCACAAGAAAAAAAATAGACATGGTCTCACTAGTTAGTCCTGGAACTCATTATGTAGACCTTGGCTTTTCCTTTCACAGAGATGCTGGAATTAAACTCCCGGGTGCTGGAATTAAAGACATTCATCACCAAGCCCAGCTCCTCCTTCTCTTTCTTCTTCTTCTTTTTTTCTTTTTCTTTTTGAGACCAGTTCTTATTATATTGCTCAGGCTGGTCTTGAACCCCTGGGCTCCAGTGATCCTACCCCTCAGCCTTGAAAGCAGTTGAAATTATGGGCATACATCACCACCATGCCTGGTCAGATCAGAGTTCTTTGAGTCCTTTCTTCTAAAGTAACTTGTTTTGCATCTCTTGGCTAAGGGGACTTCCCTTGGCTGCATCACTAACGTTCTAGCTATAACTCCCAGGTCCCCTCATCCTTTCGAATAAGTGCCCTTCTCGGGATCCTTGGCCTGCTAACTTGGCACCCATACCTGCTAGCTTAATCCGCTCATTGACCCTATCTGAACCTCTAATTCTCACTTATCAAATGGGAGTGGGATCATCTCACTGGTCCAAGGACTTTAGACAGAGGACAGAAAGGGATGGAATGGACTTGGAGCAGGTCTAACGCCCTCCCCATGGTTGATATCCAAGCATACTATCCTTGACTGAGTCCTTCAGCCCACTACCCTATCCTCTGGCCCCATTCTGGTGCTGAGAGAGGATTCATATCTTACCTGTAATCAGACTGAGAAGCACCAACTTTTGTTTTTTTCTGAAGGGCGAGGCTACCCTGAGCTAATAGTTTGGACTACAGCTGGGGATTCTCACTCACCATGTCTCAGATCTCCTGGGGGCAAGGCAGAGGCTCCAGCTGGAAAAGGCAGAGAATCTGCTTGGGGCAGCTCTTCTGGGGTTATATAGTCCTGCCCTCACAGTCCTTAATATACCATGGTAACCTTAGCCCTGCGGATACCCACCCCAGATACTAAAATAGCCCAGCTCAGGGGCCTCTCCTTTCTTGGAGGCCTGCAGCAGCTGGAGCCCAGAAAGGGAGGAGGGAGTAAGTCTCGGGATGCAAGTCTCATTAGGATAGGCAGGAAGGGGTGTTCTTTCTCCCAAAGGGGGACTGGATTGTGCCAGAAATCAGAGGGGCCCCAGGCAACCCGTAGTTCTGGGAGAGATGAACCAGACCTTTGAGCCCCTAAGTGGGGTGGTTCAGGTCTAAACTCAGTAAGCATGTATTGCAGACCTACAATGTGCTTGATTCTGCGGGTTCGCTTTAGCAAGTAGGCAAGAGATGACAATAACAAAGTCAATGGAAAGTAAGGAAGTGATTCAGGTGAGGGTGATGGGCAGACACACAAGGCAGAAGGCACAGCACATGGATGAAGGCCAGAATTGTGACGGGGCCAGATGTTAAGGGTTGGTGAGCAGATACTTGGGGTGTTCAGTGACAAGCAGAGATGCTGGTGAACTTGGGAAGGGTTGAAGCAAAAGAGGTCCAGTGGGAATCAAGGCTGGACCTCAGAAGAGAAGAGACAAAGACACCCAGATGGGAGTGTTAGCTGTCACCTTCTCCTAGGTAGCATAGCCAGTGACTTGTCCTTCCTGGGAAGGAACTGGCTTGGCTGACTTTGGGACTTTTAGGTACCCTCTCATAATGTTCTGGGCCTCAGTGCCACATTCTCCTCCATGCAGTAGAAGTCTAGGGAACTAGCAGCAGAGGAAACCCCAGGTTGGCAAGGACACCCATCTCCTCCAGCTCCCTAAAGGACTTGATGTCCTGAGGAATGTGTCCCCTCCCTTCCCCTCCTCCACTCCGTGCCAATGCCACTAAGACATTTTCTTTTCTGGGCACTGGGGCCCAGCCACCTGTTGTCTCTAAGAAGAGAGAAGGAGCCACCCTAAACTTAGCAGCTGCCCTTGGCCTCCTGCACAGCCCCTCCCTGCCTCAGTTGGCGGCTGTTTTGCCTTATATGGGTACCATGGGGGGCTATGTCACGTTAGTGGGTTCTGGGAGGTGAGAAAGACTCCAAAACGGGAATGGAATTGGGGGGATGCTCAGTAAACTTGAATCCGATGGAAGGCGGGAAGTTGAAAAGAAGATCTGACAGGTCATTACAGGGTCTGGGTTTGAGTTGGGAGCGGGGGAGTGAGCCAACAAGACTGGGGAGCTTCAAAACTCAAAAGCCAGTGGGGAACTGGGAAGTTGAGGGCTAGGTCTCACTCGAATTTGAGAGTGGCAGATGCTGTATGCATTTGGGGGCCTACTAATCCTGGGGCTCAAGAGAACAGAGGAAGGGGTGTTTAGAGGCTGGGTTAGCTCCCATGAGGTCTGGTCTTTATGGTTTTGGCCTGAGGGAAACCTTGAGGGCTCATGAAATTGGAGTCTAGGTTAGTAGATAATAAGAGCTGAAGAGCTGTCATAACGATAGGGCTTGGTTCTTGAATCCTCCAAAGAACAGGAATACAAATATGGAGGGTTCTTGGTACTGGGGATTCATAGATTTGGGTTCTGAGATGGAACCCTCGAGAATGAGAGGGATAAAGTTTGAAAAATCGCAGCGTTCGGAAGAGAAGCTCAATTTATATATGAGAATTTGGAGAAACCTGGTCTGAGTTTCCTGCCTGAAACAGGGAATTCAGAGGGATGAGCCTTTTAGAAGACTCTGACTATAGTCTAAGTAGAGGCACCGAGGTGGAGAGCACCGGGTGAGGGCACTGGGTTTGTGGTGCAGCTCAGGAGCTGAATGAATGGGGGGGCCCTTTTGGAAACCCAAGAAGGCCAGCATGAAACTCTTATTGGCTCGGATCCGCAGCGATGCTCCAGGCCCCGTCTCAGTGATGTCCCCAGCTGTCACCTCCTCTCGCGCTTGTCTCGGGTTGTCACTGACTATTCTTGCTCTGGCACCGCCTGCTGGCAGCATCCCTGCCCCTCGAAGCTACCATTTGCTGAGAGTGCCATCTATCTTCCTGCCCTTCTGCAAAGTAAGAAAGACCGTCATTGGCTGATCAGTGAAGCGCAGGTTCAGCCCGCCTCGCTCTAGCTGTCATTCCTTCCTACCCTCTCAGGAAGTCGAAGAATTCTTCAGCTCTTTCTATTGACTGCTGATGCTGTCATCACAGGAGTAGACGTGACTGTGGGGCAAGTTGACCGCCTGGACCCTTTTTTCATTGGTTCCCTTTTCTCCGTTTCTATTGGCCAAGAGGTCCTAGGCCCCGCCTCTTACTGCCCAGCCCCGGCCTCATTTCCCCGCCCTTCCGCGATCACTCACGCTTCAGCTGCGCTTATTGGCCAGCAGGCTCAGGGGCCCCCTTTCCTATTGCCCATTTTCTTCGTCCTGTCTCCGCCTTCTTCGTTTCCTCTTTCTAGGCGACCCACCCTCTTCCCGCCTCCAACCCCACCCACCCTTCCATCGATTGGCAGGAACCCAGTTTTCTCTCTCCTATTATCCGTCCAGGTCCTCTGGAGAGGGCGGGAGGAAGGAAAAAAAAAAAAAAAAAAAAAAAAGGGGGGGGGGCGCGGGAGGGCCTTCCCTCGCGCAGGCGTAGTCCGCCGAGACGCTGGCGGCTCTTCAGCGTCTGCGCAGGCGCGACGTCGGCAGCCGGCCCCTCGCTGGGAGGGGGCGGCGCGAGCGCGCGAGCAGGGTGAGAGGCCGGGAGACCCCGGCGCCTGCGCCCCCGACCCCTGGGCCGCCTGCGCGCGCCGCCCGCCGCCCGCCGCCCGCCCGCCGCCCGCCCGCCGCCCGCCGCCCGGTCCCGCCCCGCCCCCGGCGCGCGCCGAGCCGCGCCCTTCGCCCTCTCTGCAGCCGGGCCGGGCTGCTCCGGGCGGCCCGAGGGGCGGCGCCTTCTGCGGCCTCCGCGGCGGGGGGGATGTGAGCGGCGGCCCACCGCTATGGAGACGGGCCCGGCGCCCCTGGTGGCCCCGCCGCGCCGTCACGGCGCCTCCGCTGCTGCCCCTTCGCCCCCGCCCCGGGGTTCCCGGGCCGGGCCGGTCGTAGTGGTGGCACCGGGACCGCCGGTGACTACGGCCACTTCTGCCCCCGTCGACCTGGTGGTCCCCGGGGAAGCTCAGCCCGCCTGGGTTCCAGGATCGGCACAGACGGCGGCCGCGGCGGCCGCGGGCAGCACGGTGGTGGTGCTGACCCTGGAGGCCTCGCCCGAAGCCGCGAAGACGCAAGAGTCCCCTGCACCGGCGGCAGAGGCGGGAGCAGAGACGTCAGTGGCCTTGGCTTCGAGGGCGGACACTCCGAAGACGGAAGAGGCTCGAGCCTCGCCCATCCCAGGACCAGGGACCCCCACCCGGACCCCTTCCAGAACGGCGCCTGGAGCCCTGACTGCCAAACCCCCGGTTGCCCCCAAGCCGGGAACCACAGTGGCTTCAGGAGTGACTGCACGGGGTGGGGCAGGACAGGTGACAGGTGGACATGGAGCTGCAGCAGCAGCAGCAGCAGCAGCAGCAGCAGGGCCCGCGCCTCTGGACCCCTCAGGGCCTGTCACCGGCCCCCCCGGGACGTGTGAGGCTCCGGTGGCTGTGGTGACGGTGACCCCAGCTCCGGAGCCTGTTGAAAACTTTCAGGACCTGGGCTCCACGTCCAGCCTAGGACCTGGCATCTCTGGGCCTCGAGGGCAAGCCCCGGACACCCTGAGCTACCTGGACTCCGTGAGCCTCATGTCCGGGACCTTGGAGTCCTTGGCGGATGATGTGAGCTCCCTGGGTTCAGACTCGGAGATCAATGGGCTGGCCCTGCGCAAGACGGACAAGTATGGTTTCCTTGGGGGCAGCCAGTACTCAGACAGCCTGTGAGTACACCGTGGACACCCCGTGGGGCTGCCCGTGGAAGCTGGGGTGGGGGAAGGCGAGATGATGTGCCTGGCCTGTCCCGACCCAGGGAGTCATTAGCAGGATCTGTAGTGTCTAGAGCATCCTGGTGTTGCTGTGGCTTCAGAATTGGGGATCAGGGGTCAAGGCAGTTATCTGGGTTTACGCCTAGACCTTGCCTAGGACTGTGTCCTTGAGGTAGTGGTGTCCCTGTTCCGGTGCCTCAGTTTCCCCTGTGAATTGAAGGGTTGAATGAGATGATACCTGCTAAGCAGCTAAGATGCTAGCTGCTTGGTATGAAACTTAACAAAAGGCCAAACATTCTGGAAGGTAGGTTGGACCAGGGTTCTGCTAGACACCTTGGGTCCCTGAGGGCAAGATGGATCCAGACACCTTCAGAAAAGCAGCAGGCAGAATGGTACGGGAGGAAGTCTGGCTGATGGAGGAGAGGCCCCGAAGGCAGGGTTTCTGTGAGAGCAGGCTTGTGTTTTCACTGAAGGAAAGGGATGGGGTGGCCTCTTCCCCATTTCCTCATCTCCCCTGCCCTTGTCGGACTTTCCTAGTTCCTTCCAGGGAGGGGCCTGAGTCACTCCTAAGGTGGGGGTGTGATTGCTCTGACTTCTTCCTTCCCCCTCTCTGGATCCTAACCAGTGTTCCTGTGCTCTCTTAACCTGCTGGCTAGTCAGTAAGCTGGTTAGTTCAGCCTAGAGCATTGCCCGAGGACACTGCAGCCAGGCCTGTACTGAGCATGACTGAAGTGGCACTTTCAGGGAGTTCTTCTGGAGGGAATGTCTAAGCAGTTAGTTTCAGTATAGTTGGTTGGTTTAGCCTAGAGATGAGAGGGTTTGTGAGCACCTGGATGTGAGAAGTCTGCTGAAGAGGCTGTCAATCAGGAAGATGGACGGGACTATTACAGGCAGGGCTTAGAAATAACAAAACTCAGAAAACTTGATTGAGCACCAGCACTCACCATCAGAACTCTGACTAACTGAAGTTTGGCCCTGGTCCTCTCTCCTGCACCTTTTTCAGCTTATAAAAAACAAAACTAGCACCCTTGAGTTGCCTCCCTCAAATAACATGGGTCTGTGTGACCAGTGGACACTCCTCAGTACTAGTCAGAGGAACGTGGGTCAAATTCAGTTTTAGAATATTGCTCCTGTGTCAGGCACGGTGCTGGGTGCTGTTTCTCTTTCTGTAACTGTCACTTCGGAATCTATCTTCCATGCCAGAGGAACTACCTCTGAGACAAGGCCGACGGCAACGTATTAGCACAGACACTTCTCTTACAGGGTAAAGTCCAAGCTTTGTGTGCCGGGCTCTGTACTAAATTAGTAGTGGATTATTCAGGCCTACCCACCTGCCAGGAATGCCCTTCCTCCCCTTCTCTGCCTCCTAGTTTCTCCTCACTCCTTTTGGTACACTGCTGATGTCTTTTCCTCCAGGAAGCCTTCCCTGGTACTGCTGTCCTCGTAATAACGACTCTTGTGTCATTGCATTTTTTGTGTCCTAGTGGACATGCCCACCCTTTCTGTTTTTAAGATTTATCAAAGTTCTTGTGTAGATGGGCGTTTGGCCTGCACTCATGTCTGTGCACCATGTGCATGCAGTACCCAGGGAGGCAGAGAGAGCTTCAGATCTTCTGGAACTGCAGTTTTTTCTGGACCTTGGTGAGCTGCCATGTGAGTGCTGGGAACTGAACCGTGGTTCTCTCCCAGAGCGTCCAGTGCTCTTCGAGCTGGGCCATCTCTCCAGCCCTCCCCTCCCTTTGTAAGTGCTAATGTTCCTAAGGGCAGGAAAGGCAACTTACTCCTCCCAGCTCTGAGAGTGTGGAACTGATTTCTGACAGAAATGAGAGGTGATGTCTCTGTTTAGGGAGTATCTAGCACAAAATAAATTAATATATAATGAGCTCATATTTAACAGTCTTTTTATGCTCTTTGCTTGGTTGGTTGGTTGGTTTTGTTTTTTGAGACAGGATTTCTCTGTAATAGCCCAGGCAGTCTTGGAACTCTCTTTGTAGACCAGGCTGGCCTCAAACTCACAGAGATCCACCTGCTTCTGCTTCCCCAGTGCTGGGATTAAAGGTGTGCGCCACCACCCAGTTTATGCATTTTTCTAACAATCTTCGTGAGTATAGGTAGTGGCATCCTGCTTATAGGTGAGGACAACACCCAGGTCACTCACAGGTTAAGACTCCTAGCTTCTAAGGGGCAGAACTGGGTTTTGACTTAAGTCTGTGGAATTTCTAAAACCCGTGCTCACTTGCTCTTCCATTTTTTTCTCTGGAACTGGTTCCTATAAGTAACCAACCTTTGCCAGACAGATGGAGCTGACAGAACAGTATCAGAGCAGGAGCATTCATCTGCTTGGGAATCTGGGGAGGTTGCAAAGCGGGGGAGAAGAAGTCACAAATGGTCCAAGAAATCTCGTGTCTCATAGGGTAAAACGAGAGGTCACTACGTGTACTAAGTGAGCCCTCCCTATAGGCAATTGACAAGTCCTTTCAGGTAGATACTGTTATTTTCTCTGCCTTACAAATGAAACTGAGGCCTAGAGAAATTGAGTGATTTGTTCAAGGTCACGCAATGGATAAATGGTAAAACTAGGACTTAGATCCAGATTTAATACAAATTGTGACTTATATTTAATTAGCATTATTTTTGCAGTGCTGGCACTGAATTCAGGGCCCTTCACATGCAAGACAAGCACAGTACCACTAAGCCCCGTCACTAGCCAGAATGTATCTTGGCAGTATTTACCAACATCGGATGTCAGAAATGGGATTTGAATTCTGTGTGTAAAGATCCAGTAGAGAAGGAAGCCTTTGAAATGTGGTGGACAAGGCTTTAGATGGCCAAATATTCAGACATTTTGATCTCACACAATTTCTAGTTTCTCAGTTGAGCCTGAGAGAACTGGCTGGCTCAGTTTCCCCAGTAGCCTGGGCTCTTACTATGGCCACTGACCTCTTGCATACTTATCTGATTCTGCAGAGAGAGCTCTATTCCTGTGGATGTGGCTCGGCAGAGGGAGCTCAAATGGCTGGAAATGTTCAGTAACTGGGATAAGTGGCTGTCACGGCGTTTCCAGAAGGTTTGCGGGCTGTATGGTGGGTTGGGCAATGTGCACGGGTGGGGGAGGGGCAATGCTGGAAAGCCCAGAAAACTGTCTGCCCTCCTAACGCATTGAAGATCAGTAGTGTTTTAGCCAGGCCGGGTCCAGCTTTGTCACATCTGGCATGTGGGAAGAATGTCTCTGGGAGCCCGGTGGCTGGTGGGGAAAGCTTGGATGGAGAATGTTCCAGCCACGAAGCCGTCACCCTTGATGCTACTCTGCCTTAGGTAAAACTTCGCTGCAGGAAAGGGATCCCCTCGTCTCTCAGAGCCAAGGCCTGGCAGTACCTGTCTAATAGCAAGGAACTTTTGGAGCAGAACCCGGGCAAGTTTGAGGTTTGTGCAACTCCAAGGTGTGGGGACACATGGCATTGGCTCTGTAGGAGAAATCAGTTCTTCCAGATCCTGAGGTAATCCCTGCTCTCCTATTGTAGGAGCTGGAACGGGCCCCTGGGGACCCCAAGTGGCTGGATGTGATTGAGAAGGACTTGCATCGCCAGTTCCCTTTCCACGAAATGTTTGCTGCACGAGGAGGGCATGGGTAAGAGCCTGACTGTGTGGGTCAGTTAGCAAACATCTGGAAGGTTCTGGGTATAGGGCTTGGTCCAAGCAATTCTTGCCCTCTAGGGTTCTTAGAAGACTGATTGTTACTCAGTTGAGTGTCACGTAGTGTTAAGTGTCGAGGGAGATTCTAATGTGGCCTTTGTGTAGCATGTCAAGGACTATTAAGGTTGCATTTGTGCTGGGTTTTAAAAGATGGTTGGGGCTCGGACAGGGTAGGGTTTTCTTCCATGAGAGGTCCCATAAGCAGTGTCTGGACAGTGGGTTATTATAGTGCTGAATCTGGAGGTTTGGGCCAGTTCACCAAGAGCCAGAGCACTTGGGTTTTTGTTCTGTAGGTTAAGCTTCCTCAAGATGAAATATAGGTATCACTCCTTGTTAGTATACAAGGTGATCTTGGGTAGTTCTATGGCCTTTCTGTTGTGTTGGAGCTCATACCTAGGGCCTCTCATGTGCTAGGCAAGTCTTCTACCTCTGAGCTATGTTCTCAGCCCTAGATGAACATTTTTCTTTATGTAATTTAAAAAACAGTATGTATATATTTGTATATATTGCTTGTTTGTTTTTTCTTTGAGAGAGTGTCTGACTATGTAGACCATACTGGCTTCAAAACCATGTCTATCTGTGCCTCCCAAGTGCTAGGATTCAAAAGTATGCCACCACTACATAGATAGTGTGGGGTTTTTGGTGGTGGTTGTTGGTTTTTGGTTTTTTCGGTTTTTTTGGTTTTTGTTTTTTTTTTTTTTTGAGAATGACCTTGAATTTGCTGGGTCGCCCAGAGTGATCTGAACTCAGTATTCTGCTGCTGCCGCCCAAGTGCTAGCTATGTACCACCATGCCTAGCTTAAATAAACGGTCATCTTGTAACAAATAACAGTTGAGTAATCTACTTCTGCCAAGTACTATTCCAGTCACAGATGACAGGGATGGGCTAAAACCCCAAATCTCCTTGTGTGGTCCCAGATGAAGGGGAGTGTGTGTGTGTGTGTGTGTGTGTGTGTGTGTGTGTGTGTGTGTGTGTGTGTGTAGTAGTGGAGAGGGCTCTAAAGTACTGAAGGAGAATGGAGATCATGTGGGGACAGGGTTACAAGAACAGACAGTCTGAGAGACTTGTTACCTGCTAGTCAAGATCAGAGAATTGCGGGGACAGGTAGGTTTGGGGTTATGTCAGAAGTTTTAGAGTCAGACCTGGTACCTCATGCCTGTGGTCTCAGGTACTTTTATGTGTTGGGGTGGGAGCTGGGTATCAAATCAACACTTAGGAAGCTGAGGCAGGACGGTTGCCATGAATTTAAGGCCAGTCTTCCATCTTGAGTTCCAGGACAGTTTGGCTAGAGTAAGACTCTGTCTCAAACTAGGAGGGGGTTGCTTATTGGACATCCACGGCAGGTAGGCAGTTTGGGTACCCAATAAATTATAAGTCTGGATTTCAGGAAGATAGTGTAAATTGGCAATAAATTGGGAATTGAAAGTGCGCTTATGGAGGGATTAGACTCACCATGGAACAAGATGAGGTCACAGAGCAGCAAGTATCGACCCAAAAGGAAGATGTGACCTGGTGTGGTGGTGCACACCTTTTAATCCCAGGACTGGGTAGGCAGAGGCAGGTGGATCCCTGCGAGTTTTAGGCCAATCCAGTGTACAACATAGTGAGTCTTAGGCCAGCCAGGCATGCATAGTGAGACTTGTCTCAAAAAAAAAAGGAAGGTAAGCAAGCAAGCTTAGCCTTGAAGTACCAATGTTTTGGGATGGGACAATGAAAAAAATTTGACAGAGGACACTAGGGACAGAAGGTATAGAGGAAGGAGGGCGAGTCTGACTTCTGAAAGAAAGTGAAGAGCCTCAAGGACCCACTTCCGGAAATGGTGCTGAGGGATGAGGAAATCAAAACTGAGAATTAATGAATTAGTTTGGATGTAACACTATGTAAGTCATTAGTGACTTTGAGACAGTCTTGCATTTATAGCTGAGCTAGCCTCAGAGTTCCAGAAATCTTCCTGCCTCAGCCTCTTGAGTCCTGGAGTTAAAGGTGTGAGCCACTCCTGCTGGCTTCTTAATGATTTGATAAAGGCACTTTTGGGGAGCAGTAGGCGAATGCCTACAGGAGGAAGGACACAGGACAGTGAATGTATTTTCTAGAGCAGCCTGGCTGGCTGGGTAAGGAAAGAGAGTGTGTTCTTGGAGGGAGAGTGGGATGAAGGGACAAGAGTGAGGGTCAGTGAGGTGGCTGAGTGGATAAAGGCACTTGATTTATAAGCCTGACAACCTCAGTAAGAAGAAGAAAGAAGAAACAGCAGGCCTGGACGTGTAGCTCAGTGATAGAGTGCTTGCCTAGCATGCACAAAGCCCTGGGTTCAGACCTAGAACTGCAAAAGAAATAATTTAAAAAGCAGATTATTACTATGCTGATGGGAATGATTTAATAGAAAAATTGATGAAGCAGAAAAGATGGCACACTCACAGCAGAAAGGAAGGCTGGCATCTAGTCATAGGCAGAAGGGTGGATATGGTTGAGGCTACATTTTTGTATGTCTGGTGCCAGAGGATGTCAGAAGAAGTGTGGGATCATCTGGAACTGGAATTACAGATGGTTGTGAGTCACCATGTATGTGGGTACTGGGAGCTGAACTTGGGTCCTCTGCAAGAGCAAAAAGTGCTTTTAACTACTGAGCCATCTCTCCAACCCACTGTATTTTGTTAGTGGGTCAGTATAGATTACTTTTACTATGTACTAGGTAAAATAATCAGCATCATCAAATATGTTATTTCATTAGAACTTTTGCGAAGTAAATAGCAAAGTAAGTAAATAGGGTGGGAATGTAGCTCACTCAGTAGAGTGCTTGTCTACCATGCATGGAGCTCTGAGTGATTTTCAGCACCACAGAAAACTAAGTGTGATGGTCCATATCTTTAATCCTGGTACTGGAGAGATGAAGGCAGGAGGATCAGGGTTCAGGGCCATTTTTGGGTACAAAGGGTTATAACCCAGCAAGGTCTACGTGAAACCCCACCTCAAAAATTTTTTAAAGTAATAATGATGTAGTTGCAGATGAGACATAAATGACTGGATTTGGGGTGGTGCTAATATAAACAGTATCGATAAGTATTTGGGGGCAAGAGAAAGAAGTCAGAGAAGGAAGAAGCTATGGAGGGAAGAGAGCAGATGTCACTGAAGTTCAGGACACAGTATGGTTCGGACTTGGTAGCCACCCTCTGGGGCGCTGCTTTGGAGTAGGTGGAACTGTCGGGTATGATGGAACTCAGCAGAGGAAGGGCTAGAGCACAGATCTGGTTCAGTACAGAGATAAAGATGTGAGGTCCAGCTGCTTTCCTGGCCTTCACCAAGAACCAGGATTATTTGGCATGCTGGGAGGTCTGATGAAATCCAGTGAAACAGATAACCCTGTTGCTTGCCTGCCTCGGGGTATAAAAACACTTGGTTCCAGAGAAGGGCTGATACCGTGGCTAGTGACAAGTTCCTGGAGAAAATGACCGTGATTGCTTTGGGGTGGCTGCAGGTGAAGAAGGACATGAGGAGGAAGTTTATGGGTTGTGCAGCCAAGGGAGAAAGGCCAGGGCCTAGAATGGTGTGACTCTGGACCTCTGGTAGGCAGGTCTGGGAAGATAGAAGGCTAAGTGGTCGTAAAGATAGATTAGCTTGGAACTTGCTGTGGGAGAGTTCTGGTCCAGGTTTAGGGGCAGGTCTGACGATTGCCCTCTTCTGCACTCACTTAGGCAACAGGACCTGTACCGAATCCTGAAGGCCTATACCATCTACAGGCCTGACGAGGGCTACTGTCAGGCCCAGGCCCCAGTGGCTGCCGTGCTGCTCATGCATATGCCTGCTGAGGTCAGCACATGTGGACCTGGTTGGGGCGGGGGCGGGAAGATCTTGACATACCATGGTGATGGGAGAGCTGCCTGCTCCCTGCTTCTCAGGCCTGTCCCTGCCTCCTTGTTGTTGCTTTCTTAGCAAGCCTTTTGGTGCCTGGTACAGATCTGCGACAAGTATCTCCCAGGTTACTACAGTGCAGGGCTGGTGAGTGTCGGAAGCTGGGTGCACTGGGGCTGGGACTTCCCCCAAGGCTGCCCTAGGTCCTTGCCTTGCCTCATTTGTCCTGGTCTTCTACCACTGAGGTTCAGACACCCTCTTAGGTTTTGGTGCACCTGAGGGAACTTAGCAAGCCGGAGCCGTTTCTCATTGCTCTTCCCCGCCTCTAGGAGGCCATTCAGTTGGATGGAGAGATCTTCTTTGCACTCCTGCGCCGGGCTTCCCCGCTGGCACATCGGCATCTTCGGCGGCAGCGCATTGACCCCGTGCTCTACATGACAGAATGGTTCATGTGCATCTTTGCCCGCACCCTCCCCTGGGCTTCAGTGCTGCGTGTCTGGGACATGTTTTTCTGTGAAGGTATTTCAGTGGCCTCCTAGGCTGAGGGGGGCTAGGATTTGTCACCTTCTTGGTAGCCCATGGACAAAAGTATTGTTGGGCCTAAGCTTCAGAATACGCAGTCTGCAGGCAGGATAAACAGGAGGACCTGTCTTGATTCAAGCCACCAGCCTAGAGTCTGCTTGCCTTCCAGAAACCTGCAGCCTGTAGCAGCTTCCTTCACCTATAAGGCGGGCAGTAAACAGCAACAGGGACTGTCTTTTCTACATGAGACAGGCTGAGATCCTGGACCTGATCTCTCTTTGCGCCCCTCTCTGACCCTGTAGGCGTTAAGATCATCTTCCGAGTGGCTCTGGTCTTGCTGCGACACACATTGGGTACTGTGGAGAAGCTTCGTTCCTGTCAAGGCATGTATGAAACCATGGAGCAGCTTCGAAACCTGCCACAACAGTGTATGCAGGAGGACTTCCTGGTGCATGAGGTAGGCCTACAGCCTCAGCACACCTTGATCTGCCTCAGCCCATACCCAAGCCCATCTATACTCTGGCTCCCATGTCTTCTGTCTAGGTAACCAACCTCCCAGTGACAGAAATATTGATTGAGCGAGAGAATGCAGCCCAGCTGAAGAAGTGGCGGGAGACGAGGGGAGAGCTACAGTATCGGCCCTCACGGCGACTACATGGCTCCCGAGCCATCCATGAGGAGCGCAGGCGGCAGCAGCCACCCCTGGGCCCTTCCTCCAGCCTCCTCAGCCTCCCTAGTCTTAAGAGCAGAGGCTCCCGGGCAGCTGGAGGGGCTCCCTCCCCACCACCTCCTGTCCGCAGGGCTAGTGCTGGCCCTGTCCCTGGGGCCGTGGTCACTGCTGAGGGACTGCATCCGTCACTTCCTTCACCTACCGGCAACAGCACCCCACTAGGCACCAGCAAGGAGGCACGGCGGCAGGAGAAAGAGCGGCAGAAGCAGGAGAAAGAGCGTGAGAAGGAGCGTCAGAAGCAGGAGAAGGAGCGTGAGAAGGAGCGGCAGAAGCAGGAGAAGGAGGAGAAGGAGCGTGAGAAGGAGCGGCAGAAGCAGGAGAAGAAGCGGGAGAAGCAGGAGAAGGGCCAAGGCCGGAAACTTTCCTTGCGCCGAAAGGCAGATGGGCCTCCCGAACCCCATGATGGTGGGGACAGGTCTGCAGCTGAAGCCCGGCAGGATGCTTACTTCTGACCTCTTGCTGGGTCGGGATGACATGGCCTGGCAGGGTGTTCTCCCAGCTTCCTTGGCAGGCTCTTCCTTTTTCTGAGGAAAGTGGCTTGATTCCCTGGACTCCTTGCCAGCTGCTGATCCTACATGGCCAGGACAGCCACAGTGCACGGGACAGCTGCATTTCCTAGGGTAGCAGTGACCAAGTCTGGAGACTCTTCGTCCAATTAGGCCCAGCTTGGGGTCTCTGTCAGGCCTACGAATTCCTTCTGGGGTGCTGTCTTCATTTGCCATTTGTTACAAGGGTGACTCTTGGCAATGGCAGTTAGCAGTTGCAGATTCTTACACTCCAGTGGCTTCCCTTAGATGGTGGAGCTAGGTTCCTTTTCCTGTCTTGGGGCCCTGCCTGTCACCCCACTGTCTTTCTGGGGGCCAAGGCTGTTTTCTCTCTCCTGGATGTCCTTGTGTTGTAATTATGTACAGAAGGTCAGGTTGGCCTGGGGTGGAGTGCTCTGACCTGTGTTCCACAGTGCTCCTGTACTCCATTTATTTAAGGGGACATGCAAGGAAATGTCCTCCATTTCCTTTCCACCTATGCCCTGCTCTCCCTCCTAACCCACTTGCTTTGTATGCTCAGGCTTCTCTGCTGCCTCATCAGGAAGCCTGTTTCATTTTGTTCCTTTCCAGCCATCAAGCCCCTCTCTGAGTAAGGGTCTTTCTTCCCTTGAGTCCAGGGGTGGAACCCAATGTTTACATTCTCTTCTGTCTTGGTCCCATCCCAGTGGTGGTTTTGTGGCGCTTTGAGGAACCGGAAAAAGAACCTGCTGTTATACCTGGAACTGTCTCCTGCCTTGTTATTTAAAGAGGGCTTTGGGGTAAGGGGAGCCAGGAAGAAAGTCTGAGTCCCAATAGGCACAGTCTGCTGACATTAGCAGGCACATCTAGACCCTTGCTCCATCTCTGATCAACAAGCATAGTGGTCCACCTCCTGCCTCAGCTTTGCTTGAGATCTGCTGCCTCAACTATCACTGGTTTCCTGGGACAGCTCAAAGCACTGGGATCTCCTTTCCAACTCCTAGAAGCTGAAGGGGGGGCTGCAAAATCAGTCTTCAGACTGACCTAAATTCTTGGTCAGCAGCTCAGTACAGTGCCTGGGCCTGGGTTTTTAGGGTGGGCTAGCTACTACCTTCAGTTCATCTTAGCAGGTGTGCACAACCTATTGCCCAGTAGTTTTTTGCGTGGCCCCCCACCTTCTACCCAGGGGGTCAGGATAGTAAAGGCGTGGGGTTCCGTGGTGCTAAGGTGGAGCTCCTCTTGGCAGTTCAGCAGGATGAGGCTCAGGTGTGTGGTCTCCAGGTAGGCAGAAGAGGAAGTTCCCTCCTAGACCAACCAGCAGTGCTGAGAGCTGGTGTTTCAGGCTCCTTAGCTAGTGCCCTCCTGGTCGAGGACCTGTTCTTGTGCTCATGCAAGAAACAAAAGACACATTTCCAATGAAATTTCATGGTGATTGAGAATGGAGAAAATCCTAAAGCAGAACGGTGTGGTCCATCTGGCCGCCCTCATCCAGCTCCTGCAGGATCACCTGAGTTAGCTAGCCTGGGGGTGGAGGTGTTCTGGCTTTGAGTCGTTCCCAAGAGCTCCATTTCTAGACCTCACTATACGGGGAAGATCTCACCTGGCTCCACCTCTGCCGGAGCCGGATTCCATCACCTCGCAGTTTGCTAAAGGGTGGGGTAGGCTTCACTTTGCAATTAGTTCAAGAGCTTTTCTGGGTGTACCTGACAGCAGGACATTATGGGTTTCGGGCAGAGTGCTGGGCACCAATGTCAGTGCCACTTCCTGGTGTGGCTGTTCCACTGCAGAAACTAGGAATCGAGTAGGGAACAGACATGCGGCAAATGACCTCCTGGGTCCTAAAAGGAGCTAGGTTTGGAAAGTGCCCAAGCGCTGACAATGAGAACCAGGGCTCAGTAAGAAAACGATTTCTTTTAAGATCCCCGTTGGGCTCAATCTCGCGACAATCAATGCTGCCTCTATTTCTCGAGGGCTGGAATTGTGTCTCGCTTGGAAAGCAGGGTTTCTACTGAACGCCGTTGGGCGCAAAGAACCCTTTCTATAATGTCAAACTGGAACCCACAGCCTCTGCTCGGCCCTTGTCCCTCCATCCAGGCCTTGGGCACCTCTTTAAGCAGACAGCGCCACGTGCTCACCAGAGCCTCCACTGCAGAGGAGTAACAAACACTTCCCGCCATCCTCAAAGCCTGGTGAAGCAGGTAGACGAGAGTTCACGCGAGTCTTTTTGGACCTTACGTCACTTCCTGCGGAGACCGCCTCTGCTAAGGGTATACATCCGCCCGCTCCGACAGTCTTTTGGATAGGAATGAAGCCACTTCCGGCCCTCACGCTGTCCTCCACAATCTCCTTCCGGGTGATGGAGGCAAGTGCCCCGGATGTAATACTGGCGAAAGCATCTTTGCTTTTCTTCCCCGCCTGACCCTGGGTTCCTAGGTGAGCGCCAGTCGGTAAGACTGTTCGAATCCGTGCGGATTTGCTTCCTCCTCGGTCTGTACGCAGAGTCAAACATGGTCGGGCGGTCGCTGCGTGGAGTTGAGGGTTCGAAGCAACTAGGGCGCCAGCTCTTGGGTCCGACCGGGCTCTGAGGGCACTCGGGTGGGAGAGCCGGTTGAGTTCTGGACTCGGGACTGGTAGGGGAGTGGTGGCGTAGAGGGAGCCTGGCTCTTTTCCTGGGTGGGAGTACCCACAGGGTCCGCGCGGGGGCGGAGATCCCCCGTGCACCCCCCTTTCAGTGGCTCTGCCTGCTAGCTCTTCTTTCAGATGGTTTAGCGGTCCTTCCTCTCAAACGGGACCTGGCGCTTACCAAGGAAAGTGTTTCTGGTGCCGAGGCGCTCTCTGGCCGGCTCTCCTTACCTCATTTCCTCACTCCGTGTCTTTATCCGAGGTCCAGCTGGAGGGAGTGTTCTGTCAGTCATGCCCAAGAGGAAAGTGACTTTTCAAGGGGTGGGAGATGAGGATGATGAAGATAAAATCAGTGTCCCCAAAAAGAAGGTGAGATGGGCAGACTCCTAAATTCTGTGGAGGATTGAGGGGAAATAAGAGGGAGGAGTCTGCTGGGAGGAAAGCTGAGAAAGGAAACAAAGGGTTAGTTTTCCCTGGTGCACTGGGTTTAGGAGGTTTCCACTTCGGACACCGATCCTGGACTGGACTATTTGGGAAACTAGCCAGTAGATTGAATTTCTCATTTGCTGCTTCCTCCTCACAGCTGGTGGACTCTGTGGCTGGAGCAGGGGGTCCTGGGAGCCGCTTCAAAGGCAAACACTCTTTAGACAGTGATGAGGAGGATGATGATGAGGAGGGGTCCAGCAAGTACGATATTCTGGCCTCAGAGGATGTAGAAGGTGAGCTATTCCCATAGCATTAGCTGTGTTGGAGGGACAAGTCTGAATATGGAGGTGGGAGGTGAGCCTGTTTCTTTTTTGCATGCCTAGCAAGGGGTCCCCATGTCTTTGGTGCAGGTCAGGAAGCAGCTACTCTCCCTAGTGAGGGGGGTGTGAGGATCACACCCTTCAACCTGCAGGAAGAGATGGAGGAAGGCCACTTTGATGCTGATGGCAACTACTTCCTGAACCAGGATGCGCAGATCCGAGACAGCTGGTTGGACAACATTGACTGGGTGTGGCCCAGGAGCTGTCCTGGCTGGGCCGGGAATGGAGGTGCTGGGCCTGGGCCCTGGTGGAAGTTTGTAGGAAAGAATAATTATCTTTCCCTTATAGGTGAGGATCAAGGAACGGCCACCTGACAAGCACCAGGTGTCAGACTCCGAGGAGGAAGACAGCGTGGGTCAGACTCCAATGAGTGCCCAAGCCCTCCTGGAGGGACTGTTGGAGCTGCTGTTGCCCAGAGAGACAGTGGCTGGGGCACTTAGGCGCCTGGGGGCCCGAGGAGGAGGCAAAGGGGACAGCAAGGGGACTGGACGGCCCAGTTCCCCACAGCGCCTGGACCGGCTCTCTGGGTTGGCCGATCAAATGGTGGCCCGAGGCAACCTTGGTGTATACCAGGAGACAAGGGAGCGGCTGGCCATGCGACTGAAGGGTTTGGGGTGTCGGACCCAGGGATCCCACGACCCGACACCTCCACCCTCCCTGGACATGTTTGCCGAGGAAGTGACAGAGGGGGAGCTGGAAACCCCAACCCCTGCCCATAAAGGAGGTAAGCTTGGTGGGCACAGGAGGGGCAGTGTGGGCAGCAGACCGGGCGCCTGAGGCCCAAATACCTTTGTTCCAGAAGCTGAGTCGGTGGGAGATGGCCTGATGGATGTGATGTGGGAATATAAGTGGGAGAACACGGGGGATGCAGAGCTGTATGGCCCGTTCACCAGCGCCCAGATGCAGGTAAGCCCCTTCCTGTCTCGTCCGCCCTTCCCAGCTCCTGTCACCTTTCCTCAGCTCTGTCCTCTCTTCCTGCAGACTTGGGTGAGTGAAGGCTACTTCCCAGATGGTGTTTATTGCCGGAAGCTGGACCCTCCAGGCGGTCAGTTCTACAATTCCAAGCGCATTGATTTTGATCTCTACACATGAGCCTCCCAAGGGCCCAGCGTGGCAGCCCCTTCTTTCTGGGACTTGGCAGAGGCGGCTCCAGCTGCCCTGGGCAGTGAGGATATTGGAAGCTACTTTTCAGCCAGTTTCCCTTTCCCAATAAAAGCCTGAGTGTGCATCAGGGCCTGGACTGTGCTGATAGCCAGAAGCCAGGGCTCTTCTTAACTCCTGTTGGCCTCACCTGGTCCTGAGTGTTTCCTCCCAAGAGACTCTTCCTCTCTGGCGTCTTGGACCACCTCAGATGTTCTCCCCTCTTGGTGGCAATGGTAGGGCTGTCTGGTGTCCTGTGACTGCCATGTTAAATTCCCTTCAGTCACTCTGTTCTCCTGCCTCCCTGCAAGTCCTTGTTCTGCTGATCTTTGGCTTTAGGACCTCAGATTCTCTGGGCTGGTGGCCCCCTTGCTCATGACAGACATGTGAGAGAGTTTGAGGTCCTGTTGAGAGCACACAGGAAGCCTCTTAAACATGGACTCTCCCCCCAGTCTGACTTTCCTGTCCCTAAGAGTAGTCCCATAGCTCTTAGGGGAAGTGCAAACTCAGTAGCCCTCCAAAGCCACCTGGGCCACCATGCACAGAGAGGGACAGCGACTTCCTGGAGATCACATAGTAAATTAGGGAGCTGGCCCAGGCCCAGTGAGCTGCTTCCCCTGACCTTTCTTGGCAGAAAGTTTTGCTTCCTTGGTCTCTCAGGCCCTGCAGCTTACATTTTCTGGGCTCCCACATCTCTGGTGCAGGGTTGGTGCCTTGAGGAAAGATCCCTGGACTATTCCCCTGCCAGGAAGCCGAGTGCAGTGGAGGGCTGTGGGAGGCAGACAGAGAGGCACTTCACCTCCACTGGCACTGCTCTGTGTCACCTCCCCTGTACACGAGAGGTGCCCTGAGAGCTACAGACTACCAGGCTAGGAACTTGGAAAGTAGGGGCTTTGGCTTGGTTGGGGCAGAGACCCCAACTTCTTTAACAATTAGACCCTGTTTACTGCCAGCCTAGACCACAATTTCTTTGACTTCGAGAAGTCCATTAGTGGTAAGACATCTACTTAATGTTAGTGTAAGGTGTTACTGGTTAAAGGATGGACTTCTTTCAGAGCTACTGAGAAGTGAAAAGTGGGTGTCTAGGAATGGGTGAAATCCTGCCGTGTCCGTAGCCTGAGTGAGCGTTCACAAGTATTTGGTGAGCTGGACACTGAGAGCTTCCCTGAGGTGTCCTCCAGCTTCCTCAGATTTGACCAGTCTAGAGCTGATTTCTTTCCTTTACTGCTTTCTGTGTGCATTTTGCTGTTGACATCCAGGAGGGGGCAGAATATCAGTCCCTAAAGATACCCACTCCTGAAACCCAGACCCTGTGAATATTACGTTACGCTTTACGTGGCAGAGGGAAGGGGGCTGTGCAGATTTGGTGAAGTTGATTTTTTTTTTTCTTAAATATTTTGAGATGGGGTCTCACTGTGTAGTCCTGGCTGACCTGGAACTCACAAGAGATCTACCTGCTTCCACCTCCGAAGTGTTGAGATTAAAGCTGTGAGCCACATGGTGAACAAAATTGAGAATCTTTGAAACCGGGAGATTACCTTCGATTATTGGGTTGGGACCATTGTAGTCACTGGGTCCTCGTGCTGGAAAAGGACTGAGAGACTCCCAGCAAGAGAGCAGAGGTCTCTGAAAGATGGAAGAGAGGAGTATGGTCGGGGTGCAGGTGGCCTGGAGAAATAAAATACAGAAGGGTTCTTCTCAGGCGAGTGCAGGGTGGCAGTGATAAACCAACTTTGGACTTGTAACCTCAGAATTGTAAAATAATAAATTTGTGAAGCCACTTGAGTTGCGGTCATTTGATAAAGCGCCAGTGGGAAATGAATACACCCCTACTGGGGAGCACGACCACCTGGGAACCTATTAGTGCCTTGGCACGGGTGTTTGTACTTCTCCCATCCAATCACCAAAAGGCCCAGCCCTGGGTCACACCAGCTCAGGGTGGTATGACCATGGACTTTCTCAGCACAAAGCCAGTAACTGTTTGAGTGGGGGTTTGTTTTGTGTTGTTTAATTTTTTGAGACAGGGTCTCTCTATACTCTGGCTGTCCTGGATTTCACTATGTAGACAGGTTAGTCTTGAACTTACAGAGATCCACCTGCCTCTGCCTCCCAAGTGCTAGGTAAATTCCCTCCCTCCCCAATAATAAAACTACAATGTAATTTTAAAAAACAAAGAACAGGCTAGAGAGATGCCTGGGCAGTTACAAAGACCAAGATTTGATTCTCTGCTTCCACATTGGCTCACACTTATCTCTAACTTGGGTTCCAGGAAATGTCATGCTTTCTAGCTTCTGCAGGCATGAGGCACATATGTGGTACAGACATAACATGTAGGAAAATCACCCATACACGTAATATTAATTTTTTTAAAAATTAAAACAGCTGAGCTGTTTGACGTTAACTGACCACCCATTCTCTAGCCCTGGCAGCCTCAGCCAACACCCTGTCTCTAGATTTGTGGGTGTTTTGGAGAAATGGAACCATACAGTGTATGATCTCTTCTGTCTCGCTTTTTATACCTGTTTTTAGAGTTTATCCATGGGGTAGTATGTAACTTTATTCATTCTTTTTTTTTTTTTTTTTTTGAATAGGGATTTTTTTCTATGTAGCTCTGGCTAGCCTGGAGCTCACTCTGTAGACCAGGGTGACCCCTAACCTAGAGATCCACTGCCTCTACCTTGAGCTCTGGGATTAAAGGCATGTGCCACCACAGCAGCCCAGTCCTTAGTTCTCTGTTGTTTAACTGTCTTTTGGATGGATGGTATGTTACTACCTAGGCTTCACATTTTATTTGGATTTTACTGGTTTTCCCCTACTGTCCTTTACTTTTATTATTTTTTTTTAAAGATTTATTTATTTATTATGTATACAGTATTGTGTCTGCATGTGTCCCTGCAGGCCAGAAGAGGGCACCAGATCTCATGATAGATGGTTGTGAGCCACCATGTGGTTGCTGGGAATTGAACTCAAGACCTCTGGACCTCTGGAAGAGCAGTTGGTGCTCTTAACCACTAAGCCATCTCTCCAGCCCTTACTTTTATTCTTGAATGTAATGCAAGAGATGGAACCTAGGACTTAAAGAGCCCCACCCCCCATCAAGTCCAGCTTGTGTTGCCCACTCTTGGGAGTGGAGTGGAACCCAGGGATTTGCATCTGCTGGGCAAATTCATTCTACCACCAAGGAGTATCCCAGCCCAGTTGTGGGTTTTGCCTTTTTGGTGTGGGGAGGGGTTGGGGAGAATTATATTCAAGGCTTTGTGTTAAGCAACTGCTTTACCACTGAGCAACATCCCTAACCCTTAAACGTATTTTAAAAATTATATTTGTGTGTGCACATGCACACGTGTCATGTACATGTGGAGGACAGAGCATGGGAGTCATGTGGGTCCTGGGGATTGATCAGGTGGTTTGGCTTGATAGCAAATACCTTTACCAGCCAAACCATTTCCCAGGCCCCGTTATAAAAATGTCTTATTTCTCTATGCCCAGGCTGGCCTTGAATGAATCTTCCTATCTCACCTCCTTGACTATTGGAGTTAGGAGGTGTGCCATGCCCAGTTTCTTTTCTTTTCTTTCTTTCTTTCTTTCTTTCTTTCTTTCTTTCTTTCTTTCTTTCTTTCTTTCTTTCTTTCTTTCTCTCTCTCTCTCTCCCTTCCTTTCTCTCTCTTCCTTCCTTCCTTCCTTCCTTCCTTCCTTCCTTCCTTCCTTCCTTCCTTCCTTCCTTTCTTTCTTTTATTTAACACTGTTAACGGCTGCCTGCTGCTCCTGAGGTAAAGTGCCAAAGCTAGAAGCTACTTGAGAAATCTTCCATTGTCTGACTCCAGCTCTGCTGCTATTTTTTTCCCTCTTTTTCCTTTTTCTTTTGCCTTCACCACATACCAGTCCCAGACTGCCAGTGGAGCAGATAATTTCAGTCCCCTAAGCCTGGCCCGAGGCACTGTTTCCCTCTTTCCCTGTCCCCTCCCTCCACCCCCAGCCCCAGGAAAGATTTTTCTGGAGTCAGTTTTTGAGCTTTCAGCCCACAATTGCTGTGAGCCTGTGGTCAGGCTGAACTTCATGGAGCAGAAGACTGAAAAAAGCAGCTAACCTTTCTCTCCAGCTGCCAGGGAAAGACCAATCTGTAGGGGCTTATATTGTGGAATATTAAAGATGTCTTGCATTCATTTATGCTGTGGAATTGTTTTTAGTGATGTGAAGATGTGTTGCATTCTTTTATGTTGCATTTGTTTAACTCTATGGAGCTGTATTACTGTGCCTGCCTGAAACACCTGATTGGTCTAATAAAGAGCTGAACGGCCAATAGTTAAGGCAGGAGACAGGATAGGCGGGATTGACATGTAGAGAGAATAAATAGAAGGAGAAATCTGGGGAAGAGAGTGAGGAGAAAGAAAAGGAGAAGGAGAGGAGGATGCCAGAGGCAGAAGCAGATGGCTCTCCGAGTTCAAGGCTAGCCTGGTCTACAGAACGAGTTCTAAGACAGCCAGGGCTACATAGAAAATCCCTCTCCAAAACAAAACGAAAACCAACAACAAGTGGGGCAGTGGTGGCACATGCCTTTAATCTCAGCACTTGGGAGGCAGAGGCAGGCAGGTCTCTGTGAGTTCAAGGCCAGCCTGGGCTACAGAGCGAGACCCAGGACAGGCTCTAAAACTACAGAGAGAAACCCTGTCTCAAAAAACAAACAAAACAAACAAACAAAAAAACCAACAATAAGACATCACCATGACCAAAAGGACCTTCTAGAGGAAAGGGTTTATTTCATTGTTTGCTCTCAGGTCATGCTCCATCACTGAGGGAAGTCAGGGCAGGAACCAGGATGCAGAAACTGAGGTGGAGGCCATGCAGGAATGCTGCTTGCTGGCTTGCTCAGCCTGCTTTCTTAAGGCATCCAGGACCACCAGCCCAGGGGTGGGATGGCCTACACTATAGGCCCTCCATCTTATGGAGACATTTTTTCAGTTGAGATTTGCTCTTCCCATATGACTCTACCTTGTGTCAAGGTGACATAAAACTAACACAGTGAGTGAGTGAAACTTACTCCACGGAGTATCCTGTGAGCAAATTACAAGAAGGGCTTAAAGTCAAAGATGTAGATGACACCACGGCATTCAACACATCTAACTAGGACCACTGCCTCTTACCAAAGAAATAACAAGCCAGGAGAGGCAGGAGGTCTGGAAACTCTGGGTGAGGTCCAGGGTGTTACATTCTGTCCTGGGCATCTGGGGAACCTATGGAGACAAGGAATAGAGTGGAGGTGTCCAAAAGTGGCTAAAATAAATGGGATGGGGTATGGTCGGATATACCTGTGATTCCAGCACTCCACAGACTGAGACAGGAGAGTCTCAAGTTTCAGGAAAGCTTGAGTTATATAGTCCCCCTAATCAAACAACAATCAAATGTGCTGACACATGCTTACAATCCCAGCACTTGGGAAGTGGAGGTGTTGTGTCTACGTCACAAGACCACGGTATCACAGGAGAGCCCGGGCTTGGTCCGAGTCCAACATTCGACACAGTGGGTGGAGGAGGATGGCCCTGAGCTCTCAGGGTGAGGGGTTTTTAAAGGGAAAAACCACAAGCAGGGTGGTACAAGCCTTGACATCATATGATTGTCTTATGGGTGAGGGTATGTAACCTTTGAATTTGCTGGTTGGGGGTTACAGTTATCATTTTTGGGCAGGCCTGGACAAGTCCCAGGCTCTGTCCTTGAGCTGCCATGGAGGCTGGCTGGCCTCACACGTTCACATGGGACCCATGCACGTAGCTCTAAGTTGGTGAGGGGTCCCAGACTGTAAACAATTGACTGAACCTTGAGCGGTCAGAGTACGTGCAGAGAGGGAGCTACTGCAAGGCCAGCCTGGTCTACAGAGTGAGATCCAGGACAGGCTCCAAAGCTACACAGAGAAACCCTGTCTCAAAAAAACAAAAAAGGGGGGGGGGAGCGGTGTCAGGCTGGAGAGTTGGCTCAGTGGTTAAGAGCACTGGCTGCTCTTACAGAGGACCTGAGTTCAATTCCCAGCACCCACATGGAGGTGCACAACCATCTGAAACTCTGGCTGTAGGCCAGTTATTCTCAACCTGTGGGTCATGACCCTTTGGGAGTCGAAGGACCCTTTCACAGGGTCACCTAGGACTGTCACAAAACAGAGAATTTACATTATGATTCCTATCAGTAGCAAAATTACAGCTAAGTAACATTGAAAATAATTTTATGGTTGGGGGGGTCACCAAAACATGAGGAACTTTATTAAATGGTCGCAATATTAGTAAGGTTGAGGTCCTCATCTGGCCTTCACAGGCAGCAGGCACACAGGTGGCACACAGATAGACATACAGACAAAGCATCCATACACATAAAATAAAATGATAAAGAGTGGGAGGGCCACCATCTGAGCAACACATCATTAGGTGATTGCTTTCTCTTTTTTTAATACAATTTGCATTGTTGTGCCAACATTACAGAGTGTTACTACACAAACCTAAATGGTGTAACCTGTTACACACTTGCCAGTTGGGTCCTGTGCTGCAATGCTGTATATGTGAGGGTACTAAATGACATGGACAAGTGTAAGGCAGTGGTAATATGTTTGCCCAAGAACAAAACAAGACCAGGAAAGATGCCAGGTAAGGCCGGGCGGTGGTGGTGCACGCCTTCAATCCCAGCACTCAGGAGGCAGAGCCAGGAGGATCTCTGTGAGTTCGAGGCCAGCCTGGTCTACAGAGCGAGATCCAGGACAGGCACCAAAACTACACAGAGAAACCCTGTCTTGAAAAACAAACAGACAGACAAATAACCAAAAAAAAGATGCCAGGCAAGTTACTAGGTAAAAATAAACCTAGACACTTTCTGGACCATCTGATCAAAGCCCACAGGCTGCATGTCTCCATAGGGTCCTGGGAGAGGTCAAATGCTCCACCTCCACATGGATGGATGCAGAGCAGCTGTTGACAGGAGGGTTGTGGAGAACCTCCTCACCGCCAGTCTCCCAGAACTGCCCATCTCCCCACAGGATCAGGAATTATTCGCTCCTTCATGTTTCTTTCTTCCTTCCCCCCCCATCCCCCCCCCCCTTTTTTGTGACAAGGTCTCATTGTGTAGTCTGGGTTGGTTTAGAATTCCTGATCCTCCTGCTACAGCCTACAAGTCTAGAATGACAGCTCTGTGTCACCACCTCTCTCTCTCTCTCTAAAGACAGGGTTTCTCGGGCTGGAGAGATGGCTCAGTGGTTAAGAGCACCGGCTGCTCTTCCAAAGGTCCTGAGTTCAATTCCCAGCAACCTGAAATGAGATCTGGTGCCCTCTTCTGGTCGGTAGGGATACATGCAGACAGAATTCTGTATACGTAATAAATAAATAAATAAAGCTTAAAAAAAAAAAAAAAAAAAAAAAAGACAGTGTTTCTCTGTGTAGCCCTGGCTGGAACTTGCTCTGTAGACCAGGCTGGCCTCAAACTCAGAGATCTGCCTGCCTCTGCCTCTCAAGTGCTGGGATTAAAGGCATGTGCCACCACTGTCTGGCCTCCCTCTATTTTTAAAAAGTATTTGTTTATCTATCTATCTATCTATCTATCTATCTATCTATCTATCTATCTATCTATCTTGTTTGTGTGCCTGCACACATGCGTGTTGTACGTATGTACATGCTCACATACTATTGCATGTGTCGGCGAAGTCAGAGGCAGCAACTGGGAGTTTTTGTACCACCATGTGCCTGGGGAGTGAAAGGTTGTCACTCTTGACAACAAGCTTCTTACCCACTGTGCAACCCCTTGGATTCCTGCGCCACCACATTTCTTGGGGTTTTCTCTCTTGTTATTTGTTGATTTTTGTTGTTGTTTTTCGAGACAGGGTTTCTCTGTGTAGCTTTGTGCCTTTCCTAGAATTCACTTTGTAGATCAGGCTGGCCTCGGACTCACAGAGATCTGCCTGCCTCTGCCTCCCGAGTGCTGGGATTACAGATGTGCGCCACCACCGCCCGGCCGTTTGGTTTTTTTTTTTTTTTTTTAAAAAAAGATTTGTTTATTTTTGTATATGAGTGCTCTATTTGCATGTATGCCTATATGACAGAAGAGGGCCTCAGATCTCATTATAGATGATTGTGAGCCACTGTGTGGTGCTGGGAATTGGACCTCTGGTTGAGCAGCCAGTGCTCTTAACTGCTGAGCCATCTCTCCATCCCCTGTTCGATTTTTGACAGGGTCTCTCTACATAGCATTGGCTGTCCTGGATCTCACTCTGTAGACCAGGCTGTCCTCAAACTCAGAGATCCATCTGCCTCTGCCTCCTGAGTGCTGGGATTAGAGGCATGTGCCACCGTGCCTGGCATTTGTTTTTGAGACAAGATTTCTCTATGTAGGCTTGGTTGGCCTGGAACTTGCTATCTAGACCAGGCTGGCCTCAAATTCACAGAATTCACCTGCCTCTTCCTTTTGAGTGCCGACATTAAAGGTGTAAGCTACCATGCCTGACCTCTGGACTTTGTTTTTGTTTTTCAACTAATGTCTTTGGTGTCCAAACCTAACCCCACTTTGTGTCCCTAGTCAGCGAGCAGCAGCAGGAATGGGCTTGGGAGGTCTTCGCTTTCCACTGACAACCCTGAAGTTCTCTCTGGAGGTCAGCAGGGGGCTCCATTCTCTGTGTTTGTGAATGGCCTGCAGTGTACGCTAGAGACAGGTGTGGGGAGAAAAGCAGTTTTGGGAGACTGCCTGTGACCACCATGGTAGGGCTGCCTGAAGCCTTCCTATTGCCAACTCATCTGGCTCCATGTAGAGGGGGAGCATTTGAGCTCTAAAACCTGTGGAATGGTCCTTAGACACTGGAGATTCAGCGGGTTGTGAGCTGCCATATAAGTACTGGGAGTTGAACCTGGGTTCTCTGAGAGAACAAGAACTCTTAACCATTGAGCCAACTCTCTTGACAGGATTATTTCTGAAAGTGCCCTAGTGATCACGCGTTTAGGCCTAGCAGTGTGCACTGAGACATCTCTGCACACATTTCATGAACTTTTCTGCTCTTTCAGTTTCTCCTTTGTTTGAGACATGGCCTCCCTGTGATTACAGGCACATGTCATCATCCAGCCTGAATCATGAAGCTCTTCCTTTCTTTTCTTTTTTCTTTTTTGGTTTTTTGAGAAAGTGTTTCTCTGTGTAGCTGTGTGCCTTTCCTAGAACTCACTCTGTAGTATAGGCTTGGCCTCGAACTCACAGAGATCCTCCTGCCTCTGCCTCCCAGTGCTGGGACTAACTAAAGGTGTGAGCCACCACTGCCCAGCTGTGTTTTCTTTCTTTCTTTCTCTTTCTTTCTCTCTCTTTCCTTTCTTCCTTCTTTCTTTCTTCTCCTCATTTTTTTTGAGACAGGCTTTCTCTGTGTAGCCATGATTGTCCTGGAACTCAGTTTGTGGACCAGGCTGGCCTCAAACTCAGAGATCCTCCTGCCTCTGCCTCTGAAGAGCTGGGTTTTTTTTTACCCCAGGTTTGGGAAGGACCTCTATAATCCTTGTACTTTCAGACTAGTGGTTCCAATAGACTCCCTCAGAGGTCAGAACGCTGGAGGAAGACATATCCCCAGGACTGAACACAATTTCAGGCACTGTGATAGGTGGTCAGGAAATATTTGCTGACAAGGACACTTAGAAGGGGATGCTATGAGAGAGGGGGTGGCTATGAGTGGATGCTGTGGGATGGAGCCCAGGTCTGTATTGGTCCACAGTGTCAGCAAATCAAGACTGGCCAAGTGGACCAGAACAAACTGAGAACTGAGGTGGTAGTGCAGATATGTAACCTCAACAGTTGGGAGGCTGAGGCATGAGGGTAGCTATGCGGTCAGACCAGCCTTGGCTCCAGAGTAAGATCCTGTTTCAGACAAGAAACACCAAGTAAAGGTCTCCGAAAACTTCCTGTTCCAAATGCAGTGAGCTGTTATCCCAGCCCGTCCTTCAGCTGTTCTTCCTTATTCCAGGCTCCAGCTGGCATTTTTATGTCCTTTTCTTTTTTATTCAGTTCAAATTTGTCTAACCTTCTAAATGTACACCAAAGCAAGCCAATCTATATCTTTCCTCTTATTTGAAGCAATTTCCTCTCAAGTCTGGAGAGTCCAAAGGGATTGCACACTAGGGGCACCTTTGCTGCCTGGCTCACAGCCACAGCCAGGCATAGAGAGGGCTATTTTTGAGTAAGTATTCATGACCTGACCATAGTTAAGATACTGTCATCTCAGTGGGAGTAATGAAGGGCAAGATTTGAGGGAAAGAAAGCTTAGGGGAGCAGGAGATCCCAGTTGGATCAAGAACAGAAAGGGAGAACAAGGAATAACAGACCATGATAAATGAGGACCACATGAGACCAGGAATAGGCAGAGTGCTCGAGAGGTCCCCAGAAATCCACAATGATACATCCTCTCTAGACTGCTGGAAGTGGTCGAGAGAAAGCCTGATCTGACCTAGTCTGGTGATCAGATGGCTAAACACCCTAACTGTCGTGCTGGAACTCTCGTCCAATAACTGATGGAAGTGGATGCAGAGATCCTCAGCCAGGCCCCAGGTGGAGCTCCAGGTATCCAATTGTCGAGAATGAGGAGGGACTATATGAGCATGAATTGTTGAGCCCAAGATTGGAAAAAGCACAGGGACAAATAGCCAAACAAATGGAAGCACATGAATTATGAACCAAAGGCTGTGGAGCCCCTAGCTGGATCAGGCCCTCTGGATAAGTGAGACAATTGAATAGCTTCAACTGTTTGGGTGGCACCCAGGCTGTGGGACCCGGACCTGTCCTTAGTGAATGAGCTGGTTGTTTGGATCCTTGGGCTTACACAGGGACACTTTGCTCAGCCTGGAAAGAGGGGACTGGACCTGCCTATACTGAATCCATCAGGTTTAAATGAATCCCCAGGGAAGTCTTGGCCCTGGAGGAGATGGGAATGGAGGGGAGGGGATGGAGGGAAGGTGGGGGTGGGGGCGGGAGGGAGGAGGACAGGGGAACCCATGGCTGATGTGTAAAATTAAAACACAAATATAATAATAAAAAAATATATTGCTATAAAAAAGATACTTTCATCTAACAAAAGGGGGGGCGGCCTATTTAGAAATAACTAACATTCCATAGAGCCCTGTCAACCCCCATCAGGAAGGATCGATAAAAAAGCAAGAGAGACTCAGAGGATGTCCATCCACTTTTTGTGGTTTTATATTTTCACTGATTTCTATCAAACAAATTAAGGGGACTGTGGTGGCACTTGACTTTAATCCCAGCACTCGGGAGGCAAAGGCAGGTGGATCTCTGTGAGTTTGAGGCCAGCCTGGGCTACAGAGTGAGTTCTAGGACAGCCAGGGCTACAAAGAAACCCCCCAAAATTAAGATTCCTGTTTTTCTTTTTTTCTGCATAAGGCCCTGGGGCTCTTTGAGAAGATAGGGATGTGAGCTTGTTTCTGAGGAAGACAAGGAGAATGAAGGGGTTTCCATAGTGTCCCCCTGGGCTGTAAAAGTCCTTATCCAGTAATAACATAAAATACTAACACTGAGTTATTTTCTTCCACTTTTTAAGATTACAATGTAATTACATCATTTCTCTTTCCATTTCCTTCCTCTAAATCCCCCACACCCCTCCTTGCTCGCTTTCAAATTCATGGCCTCTTTTTTTCAGTAACTGTTACATACATATATGTATTAATAGATTTCCTAACTACATAAAGACAACCTGCTCAGTCCATTTAATATTACTCATGTGTGTTTTCAGGGCTGACCACTTGATACTGGACAACCAATTGGTGTGCTCTATCCTGGGAAACACTAGTCCCCCTTGAGGTGGTTTGGAAGAAAATGGCCCCCAAAGGGAGTGGCACTATTAGGAGGTGTGGCCTAAATGTTGGAGGAAGTGTGTCACAGTGAGAGTGGGCCTTGAGGGATCTTTCGCTCAAGCTTCACTCAGTGAGAAGGTCACTCGACTGCCTGTTACCTTCCTATGAAGGTGTAAGAACTCTCAGCACCATGTCTGCATGCACGCTGCCATGCTCCCCGCCATGATGGTAACACACTGAAACCTCTGAAACTGTAAGCCTTCACCACAATTAAATGTTGTCCTTTATAGGAGTTGCTGTGATCATGGTGTCTCTTCACAGCAATAAAAACCGTAACTAAGACGCTCCTGTTTCTCAGCACTGTTTACTGTTCTTTGGTAGGGTGGGCCTCATGGGCTTCCCTCCATGCACAGTAGCATGTCTACTGGTGTCAGCCTGGTTCAGATTGTGTTTAGGCAGTCCTATTGAGGAGCGTAGAACAATAGCAAGGATGTCTGGAAAAAGTCATAAGGAATCATACTATTAAATGTCTAGCCAAAAATACCTATAAATACATGTAAATTTGTGTTTACATATACATCCATAGTTTAAATGAAAATTTCTCAATTGAGCTACAGTGCTCCCTCCAAGAGCCAGAGACCACCTAACAAACCCCGAGCACCATGAGTGAACAACCCTCTCTTGAGTTAGTCAGTGTTGTCCCAGAAACTCCCAAAACATTACAGCCTATGGATGTTGCTCTTGCTTGGTCTTCAGATGTGGAAGGTAAGTCCCTCTTGCTGAAGACACAGGTTCCAGAGGCCCTGGAGATCTGGTATCCTCTTCTGGCCTCCACAGCACACAATACTGATGAGGCATATATTCACACAAACATACAAACCTACACATGAGGAAAAGGAAAATAAATCTTTAAAAACTCTGAACTAAGCCTGAGGTTTGAACCCTGGACCTGCACGCTGTCGCCTGTGTGAACTTGGGTTGTTAGATCCTTGTACTCTCGGCTGGCAGTGCCGTAGCCAGAACGTGTGATCCTGGTCTCTCCAGCCAGCCAGATTCTTCATTTGCGTTTATGTTTTTAAGACAGTGTCTTACTATGTATCCTTGGCTGGCTGAAACTTGATATTTAGACCAGGTTGGCCTCAAATTCAGAGGTCTAACCCCCAAGTGCTGGGATTAAAGGCATGTGCCACCACCCCTGGCAAATATCTCCCCAGTTTTTGATACCCCACAATTTCCATCTTTGGTATAGACCCTGAGTTTCACACTTGCTTTCTGGGAGTCTTCCCTTGTTTCTAGCAGGCATATGGAATGTAGCATACATTCAAATGAGCTTTCTTTTCTAGTCTTCTTACTTTGAATTTCATTTATTTACTTACTTATTTATTTATTTATTTATTTACTTACTTATTTAGAATGTACGAATATGAGTACAGGCTCCCGCGCCACAGTGTGAGTGCAGAGGTCAGCAGAAAACTTGTTGCAGTTAGTCTCTCCTTCTGCCCTGTGGGTTCCGGGGATTGAACCCAGGCTGTCATGTGGTGGTATTGTGTTCCCCAAAATATTGTGTACCCTAATAAACCTATCTGGGGTCAAAGAACAGAAAACCACTAGATACAGAGGCTAGAAAATGGTGGCACTCACACCTTTAATCATAGTATTCCAGAGGCAGAGATCTGTCTGGATCTCTGTGAGTTCAAGGCCACACTGGAAACAGCCAGACAGCCAGGCATGGAGACATATGCCTTTAATCCCAGGAAGTGAGCCTTTAATCCCAGGGAGTGATGACAGAAAGCAGAAAGATTTATAAGGCCTGAAGACCAGAAACTAGAAGCTTTTAGCTGGTTAAGCAATCAGGCTTCTGAGCAGCACAGTTCAGCTGAGATCCATTTGGATGAGGACTCAGAGGCTTCCAGTCTGAGGAAACAGGATCAGCTGAGGAACTGGCAAGGTGAGGTGGCTGTGGCCTGTTCTGCTTCTCTGATCTTCCAGCATTCACCCCAATACCTGGCCTGAGTTTGATTTTATTAGTAAGACCATTTAAGATTCCTGCTACACTGTCAGACTTGCAGGCACCTTTTCCCATCCATCCATCTCACAGACCCTCCACCTTATTATTTGACACAGGAGCTCTCACTGACCCTAGAGCTCATGCACTCTGCTAGGCTGGCTAGCTAGCCCCTCCCTCCCTCTGTACTATGCCCCTCCCTTCTTGCATATCCCTTTGGGGTTTTCCAGAACATTCCAAGCCTGATCCATTTCAGGAGCTGTGAATTTGTCTTCCTCTGGAATTCCCTTCCGTCAGGTGTCTTCTCAGGTTTGCCTGGAGGAATGGGCATTTCCTGCCTGACCCACTGCTCCACAGGACCTACGGTGTATGTTTGTCTAGAATCTTTCATGAGAAGTCATGTCCAGAAGGACAGGTCAGGGTTGGAGGTTTAGCTCAGTGGTAGAGTGCTTGCCTAGCAAGCACAAGGCCCTGGGTTCGATCCTCAGCTAAAAAAAAAAAAAAAAAAAGGACAGGTCAGAGTGCCACCAGCTTAGGTCTAGAAGCTCATCCCACAGAAAAAAACGATGTCCAAGGGACAATTGTCGGGGGTGCGAGTTAGAATTCCCAGAAAGAAACTGTCTGCAAAGACTGACTAACTGATTACAATTTATGTGATTGGGGTTGGACGGGTGGCTCAGTGGTTAAGAGCACTGGCTGCTCCCCAGCAGACTGCCTTGATTCCCAGCACCATGAAGCTTGGCAGCATAGAACACTCTATCAACTCCAGCTCCAGGGGATCTGAGTCCCTCTTCTGGCTGCCTCAGGCACTGCATTTACATACACGTGGTGTGTGGACATATAAGCAGGCAAAACACCCATACACAAAATTTGGAGGGAGAAAAAGTGGTAGCACACCTCTTTAATTCTGGCACTAAAGGAAGGAAGGAAGGGAAAGAGGGAGGGAAGGAGAAAGGGAGAGAGGGAGTGAGGGAGAGAGGGAGGGGAGACTGAAGTGATGTGGGGAGGTGGGATTGTTTGCCTCACCTCTGTGTCGTAACTAACACCCTGTGAGTAACAGATAAAAACCTCTGGAGTTATTAACTTAGCAGACCACTAGCTTCCACCAGCCCCAAAGCTAAGGATGTCATCAGATAGCATCTTGGACCTATAGAGAAGCTTCCCCCACCTTGCCTTACCTGCCTCTCCAATGTACCCATCCATGTATTTTAAAATTGCTTCAATTTGACTTTCTTCGTCCTGTTAACGTTGTGAATCTGCTTCCACTGGGAACATGGAACCTGAGGTAAACTAGCTTCATGTTTCTCAAGCCGCAGACACTCAAATTCAGCTCGAGAACAGACTATCTCTTATTCTCTTTGAGGTGAGAACTCTGATTTTTTTTTTCTTTTTCTGGAGACATGAAGAAAGAAACTTTCTTCCAGTGGCCAGGGGATGGCTGAGCTTTGCTTACAGATCAGGAGTCCCAGATTCGGCAGGCTGGCAGGTAAACGGGAGACGTTTCATGTTCTTTCTGGGGTGAAGGGATTCAGGGCAGGAGGGCCGCCTCTTCTAGTCTCTTCATGGTCTAGGGGTCTGGCCATGAGGTCTTTAGCCTTGAAGGGTGAAGAGAGAGGCAAGGCAAGTCTAGGTCAAGTTGACCCTGTGTGCATAGTTCCAGGCAAGACTTGGCTCCAAGACCAGTGGGTCTAAAGCAGCCGAATAGACCATCCTAAAGGTGGGGTCAGCAAGAGAGACAGACCTGATTCTTATTCAGAGGCCAAGTCTTTCTGCCCCTTCCCACTCCCCAGCAGAGAGGTGCTTCTGGCAAAAGCAGCCTTCGAGTCCCTGAAAACAGACCTAGGCAGCTCTCCTGTCACCTCAGTCCTCACAGCTGAGATGTTCACTACAGCAAAGTTTTTGGGAGGCCTTTAAAATTAGTAATTAAAAAACTACTTTCAGATGTATTTATTTACTTGATTTTTTATATGTATGGGTACTTTGCCTGTATGTAGCATGAATTCTAATTGGTCTTCATAATAAAAACCCAGGTAGATGCTGAAAATTCAGAGAAGTAAAGGAGCAGCCTCTATCACCTCTTACCTCCACGACTCCTCTGATGGAAAAGAGGCTGAGCTCCTGTCTCTACCCACCTTATATTCCTCTCTCTGCCCAGCCATATTACTTCCTGTCTCCTGTCTATACAGACCTCCAGACCTCTATGGTTAACTAATGGCTAGCTCCACCCTCTGATCTTCAGGCAAGCTTTATTTGTTAGAGTACAAACATATTTATATGTACCACATACATGTCTGGTACCTGTGGAGGTCAGAAGAGTGTGTCAGATGCCGTGGAACTGGAGTTATGGATGGTTGTGAGCCACCATGTGGGTGCTGGGACTTGAACCAGGGTCCTCTCCAAGGGCAGTGCTTACAGCAAGATGGGGAAGCTTTTTCACTGAGCCACCTCTCCCACACACACACCCATTAGTGATTTCTTAAGTCATCTGAAACCAAATGAATGTTCCCATTTTAATTTTTGTTCTGTTTTTTGAGTCAAGGTCTTGATATATAGGTCTGGCTGTCCTGGAACTCACTATGTAGACCAGGCTGGTCTTCGACACACAGAGACCTGCCTGCCTCCTCAGTGCTGAGATTAAAAGCTTGTGCCATTATGCCTGGCTAAATGTTCTCATTTTAAAGGGAAGAACTGAGAAAAGTTGCCAAGGGAACACAGGGAATGAGTGTCTTCAGGACAGCTTGACCAACTCGGTGCCTGGGTATTACCAAGACCCAGTCATGATCTCAACTGGCATAAGGTATGTTCTCATATGAAAATCGAATACCAGAGCCCTGCAGTGTTCCTCACAGCTATAATCCTAAAACCTGGGAGGCTGAGACAGGAGGGTGTCTACAGGTTTGAGGCCAGTCTGGACTATGTAGTGAGTTCCAGGACAGCCTGGGCTACAGAGTTAGACTCTGTCAAAAAAACCCAGTAGACAAAAATTAAGTACCAAGAACCCCGCACCGCAGTTTCTTCCTCCTCCTCCTCTTCCTCCTCCTCCTCCTCCTCCTCCTCTTCTTTTGGTTTTTTGAGACAGGGTTTCTCTGTTTGGATCCTCTTGCCTTTGTCTCCTGAGTGCTGGGATTAAAGGCATGCACCACCACGGCCCGGCCAATTTCTTCATTTTTGACTTGAAAACACATGGCAGTTTCCCTTCTGAGGCCAGTGCCAGGAACCTGGGGGTCAAGCAGAGATCTAGTGACTTGCCAGTGCTTTCTCAGGCTTGGGTGTGAATGTATGTTCTTGTTTATGTCAACTCTGTCACCAGCTGCTTCCTGTGGATGTTAAATTATAAATGACACTTCTGTGGTTTTTGCTGGGCTTGTTTGGGGCGTGGTTCTGAAGATAGAAGTCCTTCAGCACAGTGAGGATCTCTGAGGACATGTCTCTGGTCATTTTCTTCGTCCGTTTCCTCAATTCTTTCTCACTAGCACATTTCTGGGTTGGCTCCTGGACCAACCTGCTGTGGCTCTGTAGAGCTGATGGTGTAGTTGTCAGAATCGATTCTCTCCTTCCACTGTGGAATCCTGGGGTGGACTCAGGTTTTTAGGCTTTTGTGACTTTCAGGCTTAGGCCTTAAGAGGTTGGGCTACCTCTGCACTCACATTTCCTTTCTGCTAGGTAGAACTTCATACAACAGATTCAGGCATACATGTTGGATGCCCTGTGTTGCATGAGTCCGTCAAAGAAAGAGGTCGTTCCAAGATGGATATTTTGGGCCTATGTGGCAGCAGGAAGGTCCAGCCTCTGATGGACTGAACCTTGAACAGCCGTTCAAAGAGTATATATTGAGGAAAGCATCACATCCCTGCCCCTTTGGTCCTTACTGTGGCCATCTGCAGTACCCAGTAATCCAAGAGCCCCAGGTGTGCAGGGGATTAAAGTCATGAGAAGGCTGGAAAGCTACTTCAGAAAAACAAATCTATAAATCACAGAAAACAATCACTGATTTCCACCAAGATTTCTGCAAGGTCAAAGTACTTCTAGAAAACAACTATTCTGTTCTAATGTTTACTGTAGAGGGGTCCCGAAACAGCTTGACCACACAGCTGCCCTGACAGAGGCCCAACAGCTTCTGTGACAGGCTTATTGGCAGGCAAAACCCAGACCCAGGAAAAGCCATAAACTGATCCCACCCAGGGAGGGCCTACATCTAAGGGGAAGTACCTGACATCCCAAACATTCTAACCATTAGATAAGGTAGCCAGATGTCCTTGAGTCTAGCACACACTTAGTTTTGTTTTACAGAGACCCCTAGACAAATGTCAGCCAATCAGGGTCTGGAACCCTGGAAGTCCTCTCACCCCAACCTCTGCGATGATAAAAATTCTACCTTACTTGAGCTCAGGGCTCTCTGCTCTCACTGCTGATTAGGACAGACAGGCCAAGCCCCGGAGCTTGAAAATAAAGGCTCTTTGCTTTTACCTACAGGATTTGGTCTCCGTGGTGGTCTTTTGGGGGTCCCCACAATCTGGGCATAGCATTTACCCTGGATACGGTGATTCTGCTGGATTCCTACAGCACATGCAGAGGGCAACAGTGCCCTGCTGCGTGGGAGAGGAATGACCACAGAGACTGGAGCCCATGAATGACCTTGAACTGCCTCCTTGCCACCACTCAATGTCCCATTACGAGAAGTAATCTGATGCCGGGCGGGGATGGCCCAGGCCTTTAATCCAACACTCCTGAGGCTGGAGCTGGCCTGTGAATTTGAGGCCAGCCTGGTCTATACAAGTTCCAGGAGAGCCAGGGCTACACAGAGAGATGATGTGTCCCCCCACCCCCCACACCAAAAAACAAAAAAAACAAGCAAACCAGAGTGTGTATGGGAGAGGGGTAATCTGATTTGTTCTGGAGGTCACAACCTTATTGGAGCTTTATTATGTCCTGACAACACAGGTTTATTTGAGATAATGTAGTCTCACCTTCCTCTCTCTCTCTGGTTTTTGTTTGTTTGTTTGGTTTGGTTTGGCTTTTGGTTTTTGGTTTTCTTAGGACAGAGTTTCTCTGTATAGTCCTGGCTGTCTTGTAATTCACTCTGTGGATCAAGCTGGCTGTGACCTCAGAGATCTGCCTGCCTCTGCCTCCCAAATGCTGCGTGCAGCACTATCATACCTGGCTTATTTCTCTCTCTCTCTCTCTCTCTCTGTCTCTGTCTCTCTCTGTCTCTCTGTCTCTCTCTCTCTCTCTCTCTGTCTCTCTGTCTCTCTCTCTCTCTCTTTGGTTTTTTGAGACAAGGTTTCTCTGTGTAGCTTTGGAGCCTGTCCTGGAACTTGCTCTGTAGCCCAGGCTGGCCTTGGACTCATAGAGATCTTCCTGCCTCTGCCTCTCGAATGCTGGGATTAAAGGCATGTGCCACCACCACCTGGCTTTCTCATTTTTATCTATCTATCTATCTATCTATCTATCTATCTATCTATCTATCTATCTATCCATCCATCCATCTTGTCTTCCATTTCCACCTTTATGTGTGTGGTTCTATATCCCATGTAGTTCCTTGACCTTTTGTGTCAACAGTTTTAGTAATTCAGTATCATGTTTTTAATCTTTTTCTTCCCTTTTGTTGTTGTTGTTGTTGTTGTTTTGTTTTTTCAAGACAGGGTTTCTCTGTGGAATAGCTCTGGCTGTCCTGGGAACTTGATTTGTAAGTCAAGCTGGCCTGGAATTTAGAGATCCACCTGCCTCTGCCTCTCAAGTGCTGGGATTATAGGCGTGAGCCAGGACCACCACCACCCAGCCATGTTTTTAATTTCTAACAGTTCAATCTAGTATTCTTTATTTTTTTTTTTAATTTTATTTACTTTGTGTGTGTGTGTGTACATACACTCTTATGTGCATGTGTGTGCCTAGGTGGGGACAGAGGCTGTGGTGTTTGAGTGAGAATGGCCCTCACGGGCTCATAGATTTGAGTACTTGATCTGCAGTTGGTGGAACTGTTTGGGAAGGATTTGGAGGTGTGGCCTTGTTGGAGGAGGCATGTCACTGTGGATAGCCTTTGAAGTTTCCACTGTTTTCTCCCTCCCCACTCACCCCATACCTTCTGCTTGAAGATCAAGATGTGAGATCTCAGCTGTTTCTGCCACCAAGCCTCTGCTCTACCATCATGGGTTCTAAATCTTCGAAGCCATGCGCCCAATTAGATGCTTTCTCTTATGAGTTGCCTTGGTCATGGTGCTTTGTCACAGCAGTAAAAAAGTAACCGATACAGAAATAGGTACCAGGAGTGGGCTACCGCAACAGTCCTGATCACGTGTTTTATATTTCACTATTGTTGTTGTTTTGAATGTGGAAAACTTTGGGTAGAAAAGCAGTTCAGTGAACTGTCTTAGGAGGAGTGTGGAAGACCCTAGTGCTGAGAGCTATGTGGGCTGTGGAGACCCAGCTCAAGAGGTTTGAGAAAGGGACAGTGTTAGCAACTGGGCTAGAGACCATTCTTGTGATATTTTGGCAAAGAATTCCTTGTCCTAGGAATTTGCCTGCAGTTAATTGAAAAATAATGAACTAATTTCTTTGGTGGAGATTTCAAAACAGCCTAATACTGACTCTATCACATGGGTATCAGTGGTCACTTTTAGGCATATCTACGACGAAGAAGAGCGAGCGGAGCAAAAAGGAATAAAAAATGTATAGTTTGATAAGCACATCAGAGAGTTCAACACCAGAGCCAGGGCTTGTGCTGAAAATCATAAAGAGACTGGGGAGAGGCTTGATCTGAATGGGAATAGAGGGAAAGGTGGGGGTGGGGGGTGGCACACACCTTAAATCCAAGCACTCAGGGAGGCAGAGGCAGGTGGATCTCTGTGAGTTTGAGGCCAACCTGGTCCACAGAGTGAGATCCAGGACAGCCAGAGATACATACACAGAGAAACCCTGGCTCCAAAAATCAGCAACAAAAAAGAATAAAAAAAAAAAAAAAAGGAAGGGTATCCCCAGGCACCAGCTGAGTTTCTGAGTTGTAAAAGAAAAAGGCCTAAGAAATTTTCTGCTCTTAAAAAATAGTCACAATGAAAAGCAATGAGAATGTGATGTTAGGGGTCAGACACCACCCCAAGTGGGCAGCCAAGCATAGCAGTTGTTCATGTGGTTTTAACTTTAGAGTCATTGAGAATACATGAGCAGGAGCTGTAAGATCATACATGAGCAGGGGCTGTAGGATCATACATGAGCAGGGGCTGTAGGATCATACATGAGCAGGGGCTGTAGGATCATACATGAGCAGGGACTGTAGGATCATACATGAGCAGGGGCTGTAGGATCATACATGAGTAAGGGACTGTGGGATCATACATGAGCAGGGGCTGTGGGATCATCCATGAGTAAGGGACTGTGGGATCATACATGAGTAAGGGACTGTGGGATCATACATGAGCAGGGACTGTATGATCATCCTCCACAGTTAAGGAGAGGTGCTGAGGCCAGGCATGTGGCAGGGGAGTCCCTGAGAAGCCGTTGTGTGAAGCTGTGAAAGTGAAGCCTGGATTGCATTGGAGTCCACAAGGTGTTAGAAATGCCAGAGCCATGGGCTGTCAAGGAGTGCTGCACACAGGGAGTGGAACCAGCTGAGAGAAAAGCATGTTTTAGGGAGTGAAACTGAGCCGTCTAAGCCCCTTGACTTCAAACACAGAATTATAGGGTCTGGAGTTTACCCTACTCAGTTTCAGTCTTGCTCAGGTTCAGTAGTTCCTCACTAAGTGCCCACTCCTCCCGTTTGTAGGGATGGTAGATACTCTGTACCACTGTGTATTGGAAGTAAGTAATGTGCCTTTTGATTTTACAGGGAGTTACAGTTAGCAGACTGCTTTGAGTCTCAGAAGAGACCTTGGACTTCAGACTTTTAAACACCGTTGAGACTGAAAGACCAATGGGGACTTTTGAAGTTGAATGCACTTTGCATTGTGATGTGGCTATAAGCCTATGGGAGCCAGAGTGTGGAATGCAGCGATTTGAATGGGAATGCCCTCACTAGGTTCCTGTATTTGAATACTTGGTCCCCAGTTGGTGGAACTGCTTAGGAAGGACAGGGTGAAGCCTTGTTGGAGGAGGTGTGTCACAGGGGGTGGGCTTGGGTCATTTCCAGTTCTGTCTCTGCCTCTTGCCTGAGGATCAAGCTCTGATCCCTGACTCCAGGCTTTCATTCTGCCACCATGGACTCTAACCCTCTGAAATGATGTGCCCAATTAGATGCTTTCTTTGGTAAGCTGCCTTGGTCATGGTGTTTTGCCACAGCAATAGAAAAGTACTACTGAAGCCAACCTTGAGTATTATTCCAGTGGCCACTCACCTTGCTTTTTAAAAATATAATATTATTTATTCTTTTAAAATTTCATACATGTACACAAAGTATTTTTTGAAATATTTATTTTTATTTTATGTGTATGAGTGTTTGCATGCATGTATGTCTGTGTACCTTGTGCATGCAGTGCCCACGGTGGCCAGAAGAGGGCAGTGTAGTGAAAATGGAGCTACAAATGGATGGTTATTAACCATCATATAAGTACTGGGAATTGAACCCAGATCCTCTGGAGGAGCAGTGCTGTGGGATGTTCTGTATGCTGTGGATGTGTTGTTCTGATTGGTTGATAAATAAAATGCTGATTGTAGCCAGGCAGGAAGCATAGTGTAGGCGGGATAAGCAGAGAGGAGATTGCTGGGAAATGAAAGGCTGAGCCAGGAGGCACTGCCAGCCACTGCCGTGATGAGAAGCAAGATGTAAGGACGGATACCAGTAAGCCACAAGCCACGTGGCAATTTATAGATTAGGAGAAATGGGTTAATTTAAGATATAAGAACTAGCTAGCAAGAAACCTGAGCCATTAGGCCAAACAGTTTTAATTAATATAAGTGTCTGTGTGTTTATTTGGGTCTGAGTGGCTGCATGCCTGGATGGGACTGGAGAAAACTCCAGCTACAGAGAGTAAGTACTCTTTAACATTTATTTATTTATTATGTATACAGCCCTGTATGACTGCAGGCCAAAAGAGGGCACCAGATCTCATTACAGATGGTTGTGAGCCACCAGGTGGTTGCTGGGAATTGAACTCAGGACCTTTGGAAGAGCAGTCAGTGCTCTTAACCTCTGAGCCATCTCTTCAGCTTCCTGCAATGTATTTTGACTGTATTTAACCTCATCCTTCCCCACCTCCAGCTTCTCCAAGATGCACACCCATCCTCTCCCAACTTCGTGTCCTCATTTTAAAAAGCCCACTGATTCCAATTTCTGTTGCCCATGCACTTGTGTGTGGGGCCATCCACAGGTTCATGGCCACCTTGTTTGTTGAGGTGGAGTCCCTCACTGGCTTGGAATTCACTGAGTGGGCTAGGCTGGCTAGAGTACCTCCAGTTTCTGTCTCCCACTGCTGTGATTACAAGTATGCACCATGTCCAGCTTTTTTATGTGAGTTCCAGAGATAAAACTCACATCCTCATGCCTGTAAATGGTCCAGGAATATAGAAATATAAAATTGTAAACCTAAATTTTAAAAAAGCTGACATTCATCAGCTCTGAGGGTTAATGTCTACCAGTGGCTGTCTGCTTATAGCCAGCTCCTCTGTCAACAGCCATGGGTTAATTTTTAACCCCTTTGCCTCTTATAGCCAATGACTGCCTGGACCAAAGTTAACTTTTTTTTTTTTTTTTCCAAGACAGGGTTTCTCTGTGTAGTTTTGGTACCTGTCCTGGATCTTGCTCTGTGGACCAGGCTGGCCTCAAACTCACAGAGATCTTCTTAGCTCTGTCTTTCAAGTGCTGGGATTAAAGGTGTGGGCCACCACCACCTGGCTCAAAGTTAACTTTTAATAGATGTTTCTATGTGACTTCTAGCATGTACCCCATGCCTGATGCTTTCTCTCTTACTATAAAAAGGAGGCCAGAATCGGCCTCCATTGCCACACACAGCCTCAGAATCCTGAACACAGGCTGTGGTCTCAGCTAGCTGATAAGCTTTTGTGCCCTGTGGTGATTTTTTTCCTTTGTTTTCTTTCTGAAATAAAGTTTGCTTCTGGTTTAATAGACTTTGGTGGTCTGTCCCCCATCATTGCGTGACCTCGGACCCAACGCCTGTATGTGAAGCGCCTTACCTGCTTCACTGTCCCTGGCCCATAGCATCTGCTTTTACTATGGAATGAGCAACTTCACAAACTGTGGGAGGCCAGCTCCCTCTTTTTAAAAGGGTTCCTATGAGGAGGAGAGAGTGATAAGAAACTTTTAGATAGAAAGATAGTGTAGAGGAGACAGACAGAAACACAGGATAGCTTCAGAAGGATCTGGCTCAGAACCCAATGATCCGTTCTGCCTCTTCAAAAATGCTTTTTGTAACAATGTCAAGGGGTGGGACAAAAAGACCTCCACCTTGCTAGATCAAAGCACACTGCACAGCCAAGTGTAGACCCTTCCAAATACCTGGTAACCATGCCCATGGTCAAATCATCCCCTTATGCAGCCCTGCTGTGCTGTGGGATGTCTTTCTGTATGCTGTGAATATGTGTTACTCTGATTGGTTGATAAATAAAGCTGCACTGGCCTATGGCAAGGCAGCTTAGAGGCAGGCAAGAAATCCAAGCAGAGATACAGAGAGAAGAAAGGAGAGGAGAGAGAGACACCAGTCTCAGGCCAAGGACCAACAGGATGTCAGCAGACCCGTAACACCATGGCTATGTGGCAACATATAGATTAATAGGAATAGGTTAATTTAAGTTGTAAGAGCTAGCTAGCAAGAAGACTGAGCCAATAGGCCATACACTTGGTAATTAATATGAGCCTCTGTGTAAGTGGCTGCAGGACCAGGCGGGATACAGGAAAACTTCTGGCAGCCCTGCTGGGTGAAGCAGGCTCAGATTCTCGGACCCTGAGTAAATTCTCACTAGGAAACCTCTGTGGGCTCTACAACAAAGTTCTCAAAACATATCAGATTTTTCTATTTTTTCCCTTTATTTGACTTCTGGTCTTTTATATATATATTTATGTACTAGGATGCCTTTGGTTATAAATAACTAAAAAATCCCATTTCTAGGAAGCCCACAGAGGAGGCAGATAGATAGGAATCGAGGCAATGTCTCGGTGTTCCTATGTTCTTTATCTCCCCGCTATACCACCCACAATACATTCTGGGCCCAGTTCCTCATGAGTTTCGGGATGTGGCTTTAATAATGCCTGGTAGGAGAAGTCATCACTCTCTCATTCTATTCAAAGTGAAGAGAAACTTGGCAAGAAGTGTCTCTTCCTCTGTCTCGGGCTGGAGCTGGGGACTGTGTCATGGGGGATGTGCTACTGTGTCAGACGCTGTTCTCACTGCTGGGACAAAATGCCAGACATAGTCAGCTTCATCTGGGTGTAGTGATGCACATTTGCAATCCATCCCAGCTCTTGTGGGGTGGAGCCAGAAGGTTCAGGAGTTCAAGGGTAGCCTCTGCAACATTGCAAGTCTGAGGCCAGCCTAGGTTATATGAGACCTTGGTTCAAAGGGAAAAACAAAACAAAACGAACTCTTTAAAATGTAAAAGACAAAATATTTGACTCATTGTTTTAGCCTGTAGTTTCTTGGTCTCATTGCCTTGGGCCTGAGGCTAACTGTTGTGATGTTGTGGAGCAAAGGGTGTTTCAGGGCAGAGTTTCACCTCACAGTAGTCAGAAAACAGAAGGAGACCATGAGTCACTGGAGACAGGGTACACATGTCCAAGAAAGACGCCGAGGGACCTATTTCCTTCAGTCAGATGTCACTCCAGTGTCAGCCAACTCCCAAGAGCACCATCGGATTGGCTGCTCTCATGTCTCCGTGACGGGAATCCTGGACAAGAAGACTCAAGAAGGAAAGCATTTTGGCTCATGGTTCACTCCATCATGTCTGGGAAGGCATGGCAGAAAACCCGTCCCTGGCAGCAGGAGCAGAGAGCAAGACTGCCCACATGGTGGTAGACCGGGAGGCAGCCAGCTGGGCCAGAGCTAGGGGCTGAGCTAAAACCTTCAATGGCTTTCCCCAGGGACTCCTTCCACTATTGACCTCCTGTCCTAAATATTCCACAGCCTCCCAAAGCATCATCACCATCTGGAGAACAATTTCCAAACATGAACCAGTGGGAGACTTCAGATTCAAACCCGTAACAAGCTCAAGTGTGGACTCCATTGACGAACTCACCAGTCAGTGCAGGGTCAGGAGACTGAACTCCCCCATCAGTGCAGGGTCAGGAGACTGAACTCCCCCATCAGTGCAGGGTCAGGAGACTGAACTCCCCCATCAGTGCAGGGTCAGGAGACTGAACTCCCCCATTAGTGCAGGGTCAGGAGACTGAACTCCCCCATCAGTGCAGGGTCAGGAGACTGAACTCCCCCATCAGTGCAGGGTCAGGAGACTGAACTCACCAGTCAGTGCAGGGTCAGGAGACTGAACTCCCCCATCAGTGCAGGGTCAGGAGACTGAACTCACCTGTCAGTGCAGGGTCAGGAGACTGAAGTGTCAGTGCAGGGTCAGGAGACTGAACTCCCCCTTCAGTGCAGGGTCAGGAGACTGAACTCCCCCTTCAGTGCAGGGTCAGGAGACTGAACTCCCCCATCAGTGCAGGGTCAGGAGACTGAACTCCCCCATCAGTGCAGGGTCAGGAGACTGAACTCCCCCTTCAGTGCAGGGTCAGGAGACTGAAGTGTCAGTGCAGGGTCAGGAGACTGAACTCCCCCTTCAGTTCAGGGTCAGGAGACTGAACTCCCCCTTCAGTGCAGGGTCAGGAGACTGAACTCACCAGTCAGTGCAGGGTCAGGAGACTGAACTCCCCCTTCAGTGCAGGGTCAGGAGACTGAACTCACCAGTCAGTGCAGGGACAGGAGACTGAAGTGTCAGTGCAGGGTCAGGAGACTAAACTCACCTGTCAGTGCAGGGTCAGGAGACTGAACTCCCCAGTCAGTGCAGGGTCAGGAGACTGAGCTCACCAGTCAGTGCAGGGTCAGGAGGTACAGACCAACTGCATGTCAAGGACATCCCCAGCTGCATACTACTCTTCCACTTGTAAGTCTTTTGGGTTTGTACACAAAGAATAAAAGATTAATCAGACTTCCTAGTGCTAAAGGAGGGGCCAACATCCCTAATGTGTGTGTGGGTGCACAATCGGGAGTTCTGTTAGGGAGGAGAGACAGGGAGATGATGAGGTTGGCTTGTTTTGGTGCTTTGGTTCAGGGTACAGGGTTTCTTTGCATGCCTGCACCTCTGCTTTTAGGAGGTGGTGGTGTAGAGTCACTGGTTTTGTTGTTGTTATTTTTGAGATAGATCTTGTAATATAGCCCAGGCTGGACCAATTGCAGGCAAGTGCTGGAAGTGACATTCCAAAGGAAGCTAACTGGGGCCTTCACTTCTTTTAGACATTCTTGGATTTACCAAATTTATTCTTTTAGTTTTTGACTCCTTTTTCTTTACAGAACAATCCTGAGACTGGCAACTTTTCACCAGGCAAGCCACATGTATCCAGATCCTAGAGGAAAATAAAGTAGTGCTTCTAGGTTTGGAGGAACTGCTTGTTTAGCCTAGAACTTTCTATCAACAGTGGTGAGAATGAAGTAAAGGCACGTGTGAACACGTTCCTTGGGATGCTCACCAACTTCTTAAGAAGTCACCTTGGGGATGTGCTGCGACAGTTGAAGGAGCAATGCCTGGAAGAGGAAGTGGGAGTAGAGGAGCCACCACCTCATTCAGGGAATGAGCAATAACCGCCAGGACCGACATGACAGGTCTGGGATCTCAGCACCTGGAGAGCGGAGGGAATCCTCAGGCCAGACTGGGCTGTAGAGTGAGACCCCAACTCAAAAAAAGCACTTCTTTGTGTTTTTGTCCAACTGGTGGACATGTTAGCCTAAACCTCTGTATCCCAGAACTCATTGTTCAGCATGAATTTTCTTTTGTTTTTAAGAGTGATTTTTATTGTTTAAAATGCAATGTATTTGTGTTGCACACACCTGTGTAAGGGAATGTGTACATGAGTGCTGGTGTTCATCACAGGTTAGAGGCACTGAATCCCCCGAGGGCTAGAGTTACAGGTGGTTGTAGCCACCTGACATAGGGGGTAGGAACTGAACCTGAGTCCACTGCAGAGAAGTTCTAACTGCTAAACCATCTCTAGCTCCCAGGAGGAGTTTTGATGCATGTAAGAAGGAACATGAAAAACAAGACTGTCCAAAGTGATGACATTAAGAATGTGCTCAGGCCGGGTGGTGGTGGCGGCGCACGACTTTAATCCCAGCACTCGGGAGGAAGACCCAGACAGATCTCTGTGAGTTCGAGGCCAGCCTGGTCTTCCATTGAACACACACACACACACACACACAGACACAGATGTACACATACAGACACACACAGATAGACATATACACATGGACACAGATGTACACATGTAGGCAGACACACAGACACACACACAAAGACACATATACACACAGAGACACAGAAAGACAGACATACACAGACAGACACACAGGCAGACACACACACAAAGACACACACACACACACACAAAGACACACACACACACACACACACACACACACACACACACACACACACATTAGTTAAAGCAACCAGAAATTTAAGGGAAGAAGTGATGGGGCCCCAAAGGCTGAACCTACAGGTTCACTGAATTTGGCAGGCCAGCAGAGGCTGCTGCACCCTCCCTTCCCTGAGCAGGAGATTCCATCAGGGAAAGATACCCTGAAGGATGCTGCCTGCCCTCAAGGTCTGTCCCCTCCTTGCCTCATTCTCCAGCAATAGACAGGATTCCAAGATGTAAGGAAAAACCCCTGGGTTGTGACCTGGAGCAGTGTGCACCTGAAGCACATAAGGTGGTCTCCTCAGTGGAGACACTCACTCCTGCACAGGGCCTGCTCAGGCTGGCCAGCTGCAGGGACCCTGGATACCAAACTCAACCAGGAAAAATGCTTTGTGAGTTTGGTTTTTGTTTGAAACAGGATCTCACTTTGTAGCGCTTCCTGCCCTGGAACTTGCTATGTAGACCAGGGAGATTTTTTTTGGGGGGGGGGGTTCATTTTGGTTTTTTGAGAGAGGTTTTCTCTGGGTAACAGCCCTGGCTGTCCTGGACTTTTCTTTGTAGCCCAGGCTGGCCTCAAACTCACAGAGATCCGCCTGCCTCTGCTTCCTGAGTGCTGGGATTAAAGGAATGTGCCACCACACCCGCTGTGGTATTTTATGCAAACAGAAACTTCATAGATCAGTTTTCCTTTTGTGGAATATGAGCAACTAGAAAGTGGATTTCCAAGAGCTTTAGCACATGGACAGATGCATGGAAATGCTCAGCAATATGCCACTAGATAGAGCTGGGGTGGAGTCCTGGTTAGGTTTCTGTTGCTGTGATAAACACCAGGACCAAAACTCCTTGGGGAGGAAAGGGTTATTTCACCTCACGTCTCTTAGGTCACATTCCATCACTGAGGGAAGTCAGGGCAGGAACTGAAGTATTTAGGCCAGCGAGGAATGAGGAACGCTGCTTACTGGCTTGCTCCCCATGGCTTGCCCAGCCTGCCCAGGGTTGGCACCACCCTCAGTGGGATGGGCCCTGCCACATCAGTCTTTAAATGAAGAGATGCCTTAGGCAGTCTGCTGGGGCATGTCTCAGTTGAGGTTTCCCTTCCCAGACGACTCCAGCTTGTGTCAAACTGGTACAAAACCAACCAGGGCCCCAAGGCCACGAGGTATTTGGAGGAGGCAAATGGCCCTCTTCTGACAGTCAAAGTGCAGCTAGCTCTTGGGCACAGGTTTCCTTCTTGTAGGTTTACCCACTAACTGGATTGCCGGATCAAATGATGTCGTGAGATATTTGATTACACTGTGATTGGGTTAATACAAAGATAAATGGCCAATAGCTAGGCAGGAAGTTTGGGGGTGTTTTGAGACAGAGCTCTGAGAAGAAGAATGGGGGAGTCACCAGCCTGATGCAGAGGAAGGAGAACATGCAGGAGGAGAGGTAAAACCAATACCACGTGGCAACAGGTAGCGTAATAGAAATGGGTTAATTTAAGTTATAAGAGTTAGAAACAAGCCTAAGCTAAGACTGAGCTTTCATAATAAGAAATCTCTGTGTCATTATTTGGGAGCTGGTGGGACAGAGAAACACTCATTATACATGGTGCTCTGTTTGCTTTTTTTGGTGGTTTGTTTTTGTTTTTTAAACAAAGTCTCACTGTGGAGCCCTGGCTGGACTAGAACTCTACATGAAGACTAAACCAGGCTGATCTTGAACTTCCTCCTGCATCTGCTCCCCAGGGCTGGGTTACAGGTGTGTGCCACTGCACCTGGCCTTCATTTCTAGAGATCTATGCTGAGCATTATCCCCAGGCCTTTCAAATGACATTATGTTATGTTAATCCCACTGGGTGAGAAAGAATAAGACCACTAATAACATTTTGAGCTAAATTTGAAGCAAGCTTTGTTAAATACTGGCCAGGATGCTGGACCCTGGCTAGGTGCATACCCAGGTTTTCCAGAGAATGGCTGTGAATTGTTAGTCAGGTCCTTTTAAAGGCAAAACTCACAAGACTATGTACTTTCTGCCTTTCTCCAATTAGGGGGAAAGTATACATCCTAACATACTTCCTGCCTGCCTCTGATGGAGCACATCCTGTGCAGTTGGGGCAACCTATCTTTGTTTATAAAAGTGAAAACATGTGGCTTGTTATCTAACATGAACAACAGCCCCCAGCATTCCAGGAAGTTATCTGTCCCTGAGTAGGGCTTACAGGTTAGAGACATTTTTGTTTTATAGATCTCTTAAGCATGGTAGTTTAAATTTAAGACATAACTTTAGTCCTCACAGTTTGAAGACTGGAACCCCAAGGGAGGGGTACTATTGGGATTAATCCATGGAGTCTATTTAATGATCAAAAGAATTTATTTGGGGTAAACTCACAACCATGGGAAATTTGTTGTAGGGTCTGGGAAAACTGAGCTATGTCCTATGATGAACGGCTTGGTCCAAGATCTCAGCATCCAGAACCACGAGGTAGCCAAGAAGAAGTATCCCCAGTCTTTAGGGTCCTCAGTGGCCCTGCCCCAGGGGCAGGTACCCCAAGGTCATAGGCAGATGTAACAATTACAGCTGCCTCACTAGGGGTGGTGCTTCAGGGCATGGCTCAAACAGCTACCCACTACAGGGTGTAGCATTCCCTGGGTGAGCTAGGCATCGACAGCCACCATCCGGGATTCCCGACTGCTGATACAGAGTGAGCTGTTGCTGCTGGGACAACCCTGCCACAGGACTGTGCTCTTGACCTGTGAGCCAATTAACCCCTCTCCCTCCAGTCGATTTTGTCAAGTCTTTAAAAAAAAAAAAAAAAAAGCAATAGATGTAACTAATTCAAAGCCTGGAGGCAGAATCAGGAACCAGGACAGTAGACACTGGGATGAATCCAATCAGGGTTTTGCTTTTACTCCAAGCTGGGTGGGAGTTGTGTCATGGCTTAGAGAGAAAGAAGGGTGAAGTTAGGTGTTTTGATCAGGTGACTGGCTGCTGTGAGCAATGGCTTGAGGGAAGAAGAGGTCAGACACAGGTGAGGTCAGATTGGAGGTGACTGTGTGGGTCCACATGACAGGACAGCAGCTGGGGCCATGGGGGTAAGTGGTCTGACTATAATCTTTGCATTAAAAAAATGTTATTTCCTGGATGGTGGCACACGCCTTTAATCCCAGCATAGAGGAGGCAGAGGCAGGCAAATCTCTGAGTTCCAGGCCAGTCTGGTCTATAAAGCAAGTTCCAAGACAGCCAGGGCTACACAGAGAAACCTCGTTATTTTGTTTTTAAGAAGTCAGGCTTACAGGTAAGTCTTAAGAATACTGCAGCAGATACCTGCAGCCCTTTCGTGTGTTAGTTCCTTCTGAATGAAAAGAAGGAACATTGTAGACATGAGGGAGAGAACAGCCAGAGGCACCTGGAAGGGTCCAGACTGCATAGAGCCATGAGAGAGGGGACAGAGAGAGGGGACCAAGACAGAGCCAAGAACTAAAAAGCATGTGGTCAGAATGGCCGGGTTATACAGGAAAAAGAGAAGCTAGGGGAAGGAGATCGAAAGTCAGGGGCTGGAGAGGTTTAGGGGAGGAGGCGGCGTGTGACATGCTGAGAAGAACCTGGACTCTGTAACACGTACCTCCAGTGCTGGGAGAGCCTGGTGGCCATCGTCTGCTTTGAGAGGTTAATAGGCGTCTCAGTCATTTTCCCTGAGTTTCTGCAGTGTACCTAACACTTACTTATAAGTATTTTACCCCATTAGCTTCACTTTTAACTCTTACATTATTTTTAGTATTATTATGGTTTTTTTATTTTTTGGTTTTGGTTTTGGTTTTGTTTTGTTTTTTTTGAGACAGGGTTTCTCTGTAGCTTTGGAGCCTGTCCTGGATCTCGCTCTGTAGACCAGGCTGGCCTCAAACTCACAGAGATCCGCCTGCCTCTGCTTCCCAAGTGCTGGGATTAAAGGCATCCATCACCGCCGCCGTCACCACCGTCACCACCATCACCACCACCTGGCTGTATTATTACGTTTTTAAGTTAAAAAACTTTTTCTATGTGTCTGTGCTGTATGTAGTGAACGTAGGTGCATGTGTCTGCTGTGGTGTGTGGAGGCCAGAGAAGGATGTCGAGTTGTTTTCCTCTGTCTGTGGAGAGACAGGGTCTCTCACTGAACGAATTGCTCTTTTTCAGCTGGGCTAACTGGCCAGAAAACCCCACTGGCCCTCCTGTCCCTGCCACCCTGGGATGGTAGGTAGGTGTGCAGCCACATCAGCATTTTGTGTGGGTGCTGGGGAACTGAGCTCGGTCTTCACGTTTGCATTGGAAGCACTCATCCACCGAGCCGTCTTCTCCAGCCATACTGTTAGTATTTACTTACTTATCTCTGGGAACAATTTAAGAGGCATTTGCCAATGCTACCATTCACTTCTTCATACTTCAAATACATATTTCCTAAGGACAAAGACATCCCCTTGGCCGGGCGGTGGTGGTGCACGCCTGTAATCCCAGCACTCAGGAGGCAGAGGCAGGAGGATCTCTGAGAGTTTGAGGCCAGCCTGGGCTACCAAGTGAGTTCCAGGAAAGGCGCAAAGCTACACAGAGAAACCCTGTCTCAAAAAAAAAAAAAAAAAAAAAAAGACATTCCCTTTCATAACCTATTAATGTACCGACTAAAGTCAGGAATGTTGACACCAATTCAATACTATTTTCTACTTTATAGTCTATATTAAAATCTTGCTAATTATTCTGGTGATGTCCTCAGCAACTTATTTGTCTGAGTACGTGTGGTGGTGACAGACTGAGCCTTGTGTGTGAGAGTAGGCACTTTCCTGAGATGCGTCCCTGTCCCTCCTGAATAACATTTTTACTTCATCTAAGATTCTACATGACAGTTAGTTGTCTCTGCTTCAGGATCTGGAAGACTATCCCCCCAACCCACCCCGTTAGTACCTTTCTGACTTGAAGAGCGCAGGCTGGTTGTTTTGTGAACTGTCCTTCACGTAGTATACCTGATGTTTTGCTCTTTTCCTTTGTGTGTGTGGGGGGGGGTGGAGGGTGTGTGTGTGTGTGTGTGTATGTGGGGGTGCACACAATGCCAGACAGCTGGAAGGACATCAGACATATTGCTTTTTCACTCTCTGCCCTATCCCCTTGGGACAAAGTCTCTTACTGTAGTGGTTAGTATTGTCTGTCAACTTGACAGGCTCTAGAATCCCCTAGAAAACAGCTGCTGGCCACATCTGTAAGGGGTGTTATCTTGATTAGGTTGCATGGAAAGACCCACCATAAATGCAAGCTGCGACAGACAGTTCTGTGGCCTTGGGTCCTGGGCTGCACAAAAGAAGGATGGCTGAGCAGAGTGCTCATCTCTGCTTTCTGGCTACGGAGGTAACGTGAGCAAGCTGCCTGGAGCTCCAGCTGCCCAGACCCTACCACAGCCCTTTCCTTCCTTAAGGCGGCACTTTGGTGGGGTGTCACAACAGGAAAGTAACTGAGACACTCAACTCAGCCTGAGCTGCTTCAGCTAGCCCCCTTCCTGTCCCCTCTGTCTCCGTCTCCCGCTTTTTTGAGAAGAGCTCTCAGTGTGTTGCCCAGGCTGGGCTCAAACTCCTGGGCTCAAGTGCTGCCCAGCCTCCAAGTGGCTGGGCCTGTGCACCTGACACATGTGTATGTGGAGGTCAGAGGTCAAGCTCTTCTACACTGGGAAAGCTTTACAACCAACTGGTTCAAGTAAGAGTGGGGTGCAAAGCACTGGGTGAGAGGGCTCTGGTCAGGCCTGTGATCCCAGCCCTTGGGAGGTGGAGGCTGGAGGATCAGGAGTGCAGGCCAGCTTCACATACAGGTGTGGGAACTGTGGTCCTCTGAGTTCGACTTGACCATCACCATTTTGGGACCGGAGCTGCCACCAGCCTGAAGGTGAGGCAAGAACATAGACATCAAATGGGCTGATGGACACTGCCACCGTGAACATTCTGGGGGACAGGGTGTGATGCTGTAAGGAACCACCCTCCTGGAGAGAGCAACTGCCGTCACTCACCCCTGCTTGCCCCTGCTGCCTCTAGAGAAAAGAAAGATGTACTTAAGGGGGTCAGACTTGATTGGGCCCTCACCCAGAGTCACCTGCCTCTAACTGTAGAAAACTCCCAATGACGTGCATTCGCTCAGCAAGCCGCAAGTGTGTAAGTCTCTCTTAGGGCTGTCTGTACTGTGCCAATTTGGAGGAGAACACTACATGCTTCTGGAAATTTCACATTCAAGCAGCAATGTCTTGAAGTATCTCTCACAGATAAATTTTATGTTTTTCTTTTTTAAAAAAATTATGTGTGACCCAGGTGGTGGTGGTGCACACCATTTAATCCCAGCACTCAGGAGGCAGAGACAGGTGGATCTCTGAGTTTGGGCCAGCCTGGTCTACAGAGTGAGTTCAAGGGCAGCCAGGTCTTTACAGAGAAACCCTGTCTCAAAAACAAAAAGAAACAAACAAAAAATCATGTGTATGATGAGTGTGTGTCCATACACAGGTGAGTGTGCACTCTCTTCGAGGAGAGTGGCATTCAGAAACCAAGAGCTTGATGGCAGGTGCCACATCCATTTTGAAGTTAGAAATGGCAGAATTTATATTGTTTAGATGTGGGTATCAGAGGAGAGGAATTCCTGTTTTCTCTAGTGTTCTAAAGATAAATCTAAACTGTGCTGCTTTTCTGAGGTTGGGAATGGCAACACATGCCTATGACTCCAGAACTTGGTGACTGGAGCAGGGAGGTTGAGGCTAGCCTCGGCTACTCAGTAGGACCCATCTAAAAAAAAACTCTGTTTATGAAGTCTTCCTCAACATTCTCTAAAGATGACTTTAGCCCTGGTTTTAATAAGTGTTATATAATTTATTCAAGCCCCAGCAATCCCTAACCAGCATAGTTCAGGTCCTTGCCTGTGGACTCCAGCCTTAAGTAAACCCAGCTTTGCATCCCATCTCTAGCATCTACTGTTAAAGGAGTCTGCGCAAATCTCTTGGCTGTCTTGTTTCTTGTCTTATTCACTTGGAAAATTAGGGCAAAGACAGGTATATCCCACGACTGTTTCAGAGAGTAAATGCCGTGCAATTGGAATTTGTGTGCCATTGAGCTTGGCCTGTCCCAAACGCCCTGGTGGCTAGCTAGCTTCTTTTTGGCTTGCCTTGTTCACCATAGACAGGCTTGCTGCAGGGAGCTGGTGAAATCAGGCAGAGGACCATCAGCACTGGGCCCGGCTGACGTTGAGTGTGCCACTTCCTCAGTGTCTCCCTACTGTGCACCCCTGGCTCCTGGTCTCAGCATCTCTCCCTGACAGTCAGTCAGCTGTGCTGGAGCCTGATTCACCCTCTCCCTCTGTGTTCTCTCTTGAGTCGAGGGTTATTGATATTCAGCACACATTGGGAATGTACAACTCCTGTTCAACTCCATCAGCAGCAGCTTGAAATGACCATGTAACAAGAGCAGAAAGGGTGTATATATGACTATATATACATCCATAAATTTATGAATGGGTGCTATGAGAAAATAGACTCACAGATACAGGACAAGGTACATCCAGTTGCAGAGTCCCTCTGTTTTGCTCTGAGGTAAATGGAACGAGCAGTCCGGTCTCTGACCACCACAAGAGAGAGAGGGCACCAGCCTTCTCCTCAATTTTAAGCAGTCACATACCCAGAGAAAACCATGCCTCTATCAGGCCAGATACCCCAAGGTCAT